>NC_064305.1:70846519-71146519 GCF_023373825.1 Bactrocera dorsalis
AAGTCCAATAGATCCGTGCTATCCACTTTATTCTCCAACACAGCTTGGCTCTTATTCGAATAGACGTAGTGCCCGTCTAGCGAGTAATTGCCCGTGTTGCCTTCAATAGTCACCTTGTTGGTTGTAAGTGGCAAAAGTGCCGATGGCGGCGATACCGCTTTGTAGACATTGCGCGAACGATGACTATATGCTGGGGCAGTGGTGTCGGGCACATTGTTGTTAGCATTCAGATTGGTATTCTTTAGGTTGTCGCTGTGGTTGACATCGTTTTTGCCATTCACATTGCTGCTCGATGTGCTGACAATTGCGCCGATGGCGTCAGCAATAGCTTCACTATTTTCCGAGAGTGTTTCCTCACGTGAAGTGATCGGACGCGCAGCCGACTCTCTAATAGCCGTCGCTTTCTTTGTCAAATGTTGTGCGTCGATATCGATGGAATTGTTATCGAAATCGTGTGTCAATGACACATTATCGGCGGCCACTTTCTCGGAAGAGGTTTCATTAGCACCCAGCGTACCCGTACGCTTTTGTTGCAATGTTAGATTTGCGCTATTTTCGGTTTGTATGCTACTTGTGGCACGTGTATTTTGGAAGGACGCTATTACTTTGGGCACAACTTGTGCCTGCGGCCACTTGGACTTGTTTTTACTGTTGATAGTCTTGTTGAGGCGTAGCAGCGGTGCCGTTGTCGTCACCTTAAACGTATCCTTACGTGGATGTAGTGGCTGTAGGCTTACAAGTGGTTTTTCCATAACAACCGTTAGTTCATCGTTACGTCCGTTTTGTGAGTATGGATCACTGCTTTCATCATAGATTATTTCACCACGCGGACGTGTATAGTTTCGATAACCCGGCGGTCGTGAGGTGCTCCCATGTTGTACGGTTTTATTACGATTGAGCATGTTGTGCACCTGTACGATGTAACCCTCCTGTTCATTTATGAACACTGAGTCATGGCCTAGCAGATGACCATTGCTGTGGAACTGCAGACGATCCAGTTGCTTGTAGTTGTAACGCTGTTTGTTGTGCTCGACGAAATAGAGAGTGGAGACGGCTGCCAGACTTTAGATGGAGAAAAGAAAATGTGAGATTTGAATTTTTCCTCTTTTTAGGTTGGGACGTGCCTTCCGTTCAACTTACCAGGCTGCCATAACGATAACTAATAAGAATATAACAATCTGCAGCGACTTGTTCGAACAGATTTCATAGCCGCCGCGTGGACCACAGTTTTTCGTCAAACGGTACTGTTTGCTGCGCTGCTCAAATTCGTTCTGTCTGTTCAGACGATTATTTCGCTCCAAATCTTCAATGCGCGTCTCCAGCGAACCGGTGACTTTGCACAGTTCTTTTACCGCACCAATATTTTCCATTAAAATACGATCCTACAATAAAAATCTTTATGTACCGTTAAAATTTAATATAATATTAATAGTTCTACCTTATTGACGAGCAGAAAATTCTCGATGACATTGCCATTCGGCAGCACGATACTGCCAGCCTCTTGCACCGCATCTGGTATAACTTCGCGCACCTCCTGCGCAATCACGCCCGTATCCACGATCTCTTCGCTGTCGCTTTCACATGAACGCTTCAGACCCGAGTGTACGGCGAACTCGGGCGCGTAACGATAACGTACAATACGTATTTTCTGTAAGTTGCGCAATTGCACCGATGTGTCCAACTCGCCGATTTCATGCTTAGCGCGACTATCACTGGGCTGCACTATATGACCGGACACCTTCAAATTGCCATGCACGACCAAACTCTCATCCGGTCGATCTGTATTGATGCCCACACGGCCGGCATGGAAAATCGAATCCTGTGTGATGCCGCGTTGCCAGCAAAGATCGACATCGGACTCGAATTGACCCGGATTAGAGGCGCGCACAATAATACGTTCACTACCTTGACTGATAATTGGAAAGTTGCCCGAGATGGTATGAACATGCAGGCCCACTACCAACTGGAAGTAACGCTGCTCTGGATTGGGACGACCTTTCTTGCGCATGTTGTTGTTGGTAGTTTCTGAGAAATGCAAACGACCAACTGTGACTTTGCTGACAATGTGACTCTGCAAATCG
This sequence comes from Bactrocera dorsalis, assembly GCF_023373825.1. Classification (NCBI taxonomy): domain Eukaryota; kingdom Metazoa; phylum Arthropoda; class Insecta; order Diptera; family Tephritidae; genus Bactrocera; species Bactrocera dorsalis. Next base: position 70,848,601 of record NC_064305.1, read on the forward strand.
ATACTGAAAGAGAAGCTTAGTTTGAAATTCTTTCGGTATTTCCGAAGCGCGTGTTATTACTTACGGCACTGGATAGAACGGTTTCTTCGAACGATCAGATTGGCTTTGCTCCACACGTATTGTCTGATTTGGCGCTTCCAATTTGACACCATAAAAGTGCAAATGAAAGGAGTTGATCTTCTCTAGACCGGACGGTGTTTTTACAAACTTCGCATCGCCTTGCAGACGTGCGTGGCAAGTTATTTGAAAGTGATTCTTCTTCTGGCAAACGAACGCATCATCGGAGACCGAAAAATTGAAACCCTTATCTGCGTCGACACGATAATAAACCACTGCGATCTCCTGTAAACTTTGGTCGCAAAGTTTATGCCAATTTTGCGGTTGAAATGGGCTGAAACGTATGCACGGCGTTAGAGCATTACTGTCGCCGCCACCTTCGCCGCTGCCAGCGGTATTATTACCGTCCAGACTGTTATCGGCATTCGAGTTGATAGTTGACAGCGCGGGCGATAGTGAGGCAGCTGAGTGCGCGGGCGTGCTCGTCATGTCGCTCGCAGTCCCATGTGCAGGTAATGTGATGGTAACCGGTGATGAGGCGCTGAGCTTTTGCTGTTGATCCGCAGCGGCTGTAGCCATGCCATGCGTGGGACTCATGCGCAAACCCGGATCGGGCTTAATGCTAGCAAAGTCCGGACAATCTAGCTGTGTGGAGAGTTTACGTTTGCGGGATAAAGACAAATGCACTGGTGTTGTGGGCAACGACGAACGACTGTGTTGGGGTGGAAGCGCTTGGCTGGTGCCAACCAACTGCACGCGTGGCACCTCGTTCAACGGTGAGGTGAGCGCACAGGTTGTGGCATGCGTTTGCATGACATCCAGACCATTTACGATAGTCACATTTGGATAATTCACCGAAGGAAAGTTGCCACCTTGTAGATTTTCGTAAGACAGCAAATGACTGCTATTCGCATTATGTTGATTGTTGTTGTTGGTGTTTGCATTCGAGAACATCAACTGATGCGGTGGCGGTAAATTCATGTGACCATGGCTGGCATTGTGTTCGCCATGCGCGTGTGTGCTGATGGCGTTCGCATGTGTGTGCGTGAGTGTGGCAGGATCTATGATCAGACCGGCTTCATGCTTCACACGTACGCGGCTCATTGTGTCGTTTGGTGGCGCTGTTGGCGAATGATTGTGATTGTAATGAATTTGGGTGGCGTTGTTGTTGCTATGGTGGTTATTGTGCTGCAGCTGTTGGTGTTGCTGCTGTTGTTGCTGTTGATGATGGTGATGTGTCGTTGATGCTTGCGTTTGATGCGGTGGTGTATATTGTGACTGCAGTTGCATGTCCGGCTGCATGGCAGAGAGACCATTGTAAACGTCGCGCGAGGTGAGTGTGAGACCATGTGCATCTTGCAGCGGACTATAGGGTGGCTCGGAACCGGAATCCGGCGGACTATCCGGCATATGCGGTGTGCCGTGACTAACCGTTGTCGGTATGGGTGTCGCTATAGGTGTCGAGGTTAAACTTACACGCGTCGACACGCTCACTAATGATAAATTTCCATCGACGGAGTTAATTTGTTGGTGATGTGGATTCTGCTGTTGCTGCTGCTGTTGTTGCTGCTGTTGGTTGACATCGGCCTTCGAGCTGCAACATAATGTGTTTTCGCGTGTGTTATTGCCATTTATGCAGCTATTTTGTGCTTCCAGCTGTCCAACGGCGGCTTCAACCTGCATGAACTGTTCCAGATTACCGAAATCGATTGCCTCATTGTCGATGCCTCCAATGAAATCGGATCGATCTGTGGGCGATAAAAAGTAGTGAAGAAGTATGTAGTATGAGGTATTGGTGTGATAACAAATATAGGGTTATAGCAGTTTCACTCAAAAAATATCAAAGACTCAAAACTCAAAGTTTCATTCAAAAAACATAAAAGATCCTGGAATAGCTGAAGCTGGTTAGCGGAAACTCACTTCGCAGATTCAAAAAACATGAATATTGGAAAGTATAGCAAACTATGAACTATATATGGCAAATAAACCTCTTGAAAATCTTGAAACAATACGGGATATTTGTTCTACGTGGAGGTTCCCACACCAAACGCACATCCATGGGGATTGTTCGCTTTTCCCTTTAGCTCGCTTTTAAACTGATGTTCTTTGGCTATCTAGAAGATACATGGTCTGGAGGTAGTGAGCTCCTGAGCCCTATGTAAAAGAATCGTTTCTGGCCACTCCCAAGTGAATGGCGCTCGTTTAATACCAACAACAATTTCAGCCTCGAAATGTAACGCAGAATAACTCTTGCTACTACTACTGGTGTTACTTCGGACTGAGTAGGTAATTGAGATGTAAAGTCCTCTCTCGACGAAAAAAAGACCGAACTATAGGTCACTCATTAGTTCAGGGAATTAAGAGACAGCGGCTACGCTGACTAGGTCATGTCGTCCGAATGGGTGAAAATACTCCAGCTCTGAAAATATTCGACACAGTACACGCCGATGGAAGCAGACGAAGACTTCTACTCCGTTGGAAGGACCAGACGGAGAGGGACTGGCTACACCTGGAACCTCCAATTTGTCCCAGACAACTAAGAGGAAGAACAACTGGCGCGCTGTTGTAAACTCGGCTATAACCGCATAAGCGGTGTTTACGACAATAAAGAAAAAGAAGAAAGCTCTTGGTATTCGACTAGTCGACTAACCGTATTAACGTGATAGGGTATTTCGAAAAATAATGTTCGGTTTGCAATATCAGGATAGTCGTAAGTCGTCGATTAACCGCTCATTTTCAATAGTCAGTAATCGGTTCACTCTATTTGACGTTAGAAATAAGAGATATTGTAGTAATAAAACTTTTTTAGAGTTTTGTGATTGCTGGACTCAGTATTGTTTGAGCGTGCTTCATAGACGGACTCTCTCTTTTATAGTCTCTAATGGATATAGGCGCAAAAAAAATCTCGACAGCTGATAATGTAGTAGTGTTTATGTCCCTGATACTGTGAAAGCCGATCAATTTTGGTTTCGTCCATTTTATGCACAACGCGCTGTAAGAGCAATTGGCGAGACATTTCTGAAGCGGACAGTTAGTGGTGATGAAAATTGGGTTACTTATGACAACATTTTGCAAAAACCTTTGGACCGTATGAAGCAATCACCTATAAAGGACCAGCTTTGGCCAATAAGAAAGCAATTATGTTCCAACGATACAAACATCGATAGTGGCGCGTCGAAAACTGTGGATACTTGGTTGGGAGAAGAAGGAGGAGAATGGCCAGCGTATCTCACCTAATTTGCCGTTTATTGTGACAAATTTAAATTTGATTAGTGTAAGAAGGCAGGCAGACATTAGAAATAATCAAAAACATATTAAAGACTTTTGAACTTTAACGCAATTCGTCGCATTCGTCAATGATATTCAAATGCGTTCATTGTCACATTAAATTATTATATATGTATGTACACAAACAATTCAAAAAATAGCATTTGAAAATTAGTAACAACAAACATGCTGATAAATTTGCATATTCTTAGCTACACGCACACTCATATATATGTACAGATGTATATTAGAGTGCAAGTATTATATACTCGTATTGGAGCGCCTTCTTGTGTAAGTCAGATATTAGTTGAAATGTGAAAATTGATTTGCGGAATTCATTTGCAAATAATATAATTGTGTTTGATCAATAAATCTTACACTCGCACAACAACTTAATAAATCGGCGAGCGCAATTCAGTACAGTTATACGTTCTGCTTAACCAGCAGAGCAAATTAAAGGGTTGTGAAGTGAGGTTAGGCCTGCTTAACTAACTTGAAAATTGTATTAATATAACTGGGTGGCTATTAAAAGCTGTTAATGTAAATATGTTACAGATAAAATAATGCAAATAATATGATAGTTGTTTCTATATTTAAATCATTATAAGTATTTTTTATGCATACTTACAAATTTACTATATACTTATTTAAATATTTAAATTTATGTATATAGTCATAGATATTTTAAATATATGTATATATTCATAGTTAAAATGTGTATTCAAATATGATTTATTGTATATATGAAACATTTTTTGAGATCGAAATTTGGTAATATGTAGTTACAGCGACCCACCGTTGCGTATGAGTAACATTTTCGAATCTGTTTCTTTATCCTTGAACTTAAATTCTAAGTACATATACCACGAGGTTTGACAATTAAGTAATGAGACTGCTTTTATTGCCGCGCTTATGGTAAACCTGTGAACTTGAAATTCCCTTTCTCTTTTTCCAACGTCCCTCCCCTCTCCATTGATATATGTACCATCGTTCTAGCTTATTTAGTTCGCCTGCTGCGTCAAGTTGAGTAGACGTGTGTTTGTAGTGCTCGTCACCAAAATGGAAAAACGAAATCAAGAGCAATGCGTCGCGATAAAATTTTGCGCCAGATTTGGCGAAACAGCTTCGGAAACGTACGCTAAAATTGTAAGAGTGTATGGTGATAGTGCTCTTAGTCGTGCCCAGGTGTTTCGATTTTCACAATGGTTGTCTCCGCGCGCCCCCCGCCCGAAAAAAGCTCGCATGAGCAAGTCGAAGGTGAAAACGATGATTATTGCCTTTTTTGATAGCCGTGGAATCGTCCACAAAGAATTCGTTCCACCGGGGAAAACTGTGAATCAAGTCTACTATTGCCAGGTACTCGAAAGATTGCGAAAACGAGTTAACAGGGTGCGCCCAGACATCGCTCGTAACTAGATCATTCATCACGACAACGCGCCGTGCCACACCGCCCTCAGCGTGTCCCAGTATTTGGCCTCTAAAGGGACAGCCGCCTTATTCGCCCGACATGTCACCCTGTGACTTTTTTTTGTTTCCTGAAACAAAATCGGTGGTCAAAGGAACTCATTTTGAGTCGATTACGGACATCCAGGCGGCCGTGACGTGGGTACGCGCGGACATCTTAGTCGAAGCGTTCCAGAAATGTTACGAAGCATAGAAAACGTGCTGGAATAGCTGTATAGCTATCCAAGGGGACTTCTTTGAAGGGGATGGCAGAGTTATAGAATAATTTTCAAATATACGGTTTTTATGGAATCAGTCTCATTACTTAATTGTCATACCTCGTATTCTAAATACCAGTTATTAAAAGAAAATTATCAGATTATTATTGCGAAGCAGACTGTTTACCTCGCAACGTTACAATCGACTACGGGATGATATAGGTACCGAGAGCTGAAGCGGGAAGCGAGACGTATTTGCAGATAAAAAAAGGAATAGGCCGAAATGTGCGAGTATGAAGACCTTGATAAGCTGGCCAACAGGAAAGTGCTATAAAAATTCTACAAAAAGATGCGGCGGCTAACAGAAGGTTTCAAGACCAGAGCATACTCTTGTCGATCCCCCACGACTGATCTAGTGACTGATACCCAGAGCATACTAAACTTAAGGAGGGAACTGTTCTCCAGCCTGCTGAGGCAGTGAAAGCATTACGCCAGAAGAAAGCCTACCCGATTCCTCAATCGATGACGATGGAGCAGACGTTCCATTGCCCGACCATGGAGAAGTCCGAATAGCAATTAGCCATCTGAAGAACAACAAAGCGGCGGGGGCCGATGGATTGCCGACCGAGCTACTCAAACGCAGCGGCGAAGAAATGATAAGGGGCATCACTTCTTTGCAGAATATGGTCAGACGAGGTACCAAACAAGGTTTCAGACAACGCGATTCCGTTTCGCACGATCACTTCAATCTTGGAGAAAAATTTTCGAGCTGCAGAACTCAATCGATTAGGTACAATCTTCTATAAGAGTGTACAGCTGCTGGCCCACACCGACGATATTGATATCATTGGCATCAACAACCGCGTTTCTCCAGAATATCTGCTGTCATCAAGCAAACAGTCGTGATCTTACAATCACAACAATATCAGCCTTGAAATCCAATGTAGTGTAATTCTTGCCAACAGTTGCTACTTTGGACGAAGTAGGCAATTGAAGAGTAAAATCCTCTCTAGACGAACAAAGATCAAACTATACAAATCACTCATTATTTCCATTGTTGTCGAGCTTTTTGTCTGAGATGGGTGGTTGTTCGACTCCGAGTACACCATTCACTGGAAGGAATTCGGTGAAGGTGTTGATGGCCGTTCTGTTGTATGGTGCGGAGGCATGGACAATGACATCATCTGATGGGTCGGCCTTAGTAGTGTTCCATAGACATGTTTTGTAGAAGATTTATAGTTATTTTACGCATTGAGAACGGCATATTCCGCAGTCGATTGAACGCTGGGCTCTACGAGATATGCAGGAACATTGACATACTATTTCAGCGACGCAAGAGACAGCGAATTTGTGGTCTTGGACATGTTGTTCAGATGAAAGAGAACACTCCAGCTTTGAAGGTTTCCGATTTAGTACTTGTCGGTGGAAGCAGAGGAAGAGGAAGACCTCCATTCCGTTGGAGAGATCATTTGGAGAAGAACCTGGCTGCAATTGGTGTTTCGAATTGCTGTCCGAAAGGAAGAGAACACTTCAGCTTTGAAGGTTTCCGATTTAGTACTTGTCGGTGGAGGCAGAGAAAGAGGAGGACCTTGGAGAGATTAGATGGAAGAGGACCTGACTGCTCTTGATATCTTGAATCAATGACAAATAGCAAAACGTCTGGCTCGCTGTTGTTAACTCGGCTATAATCACGTGAACGGTGTCTGCGCCGGTAACGAAGAAGAAGTTCACATTAGATAAAAAAAAAATTTTGAAAACTTAAATTTGAGCTAAAACACGTGTTAACATAAACAATACGAAAAATAGGCCTCATCAAATACATATACACTTGTGTGCAAATATGCTTATAAAGCAATAAACAATTATTATTTCAGCATTTTACCACTCATATTCTTTGGATATTCCATGCTGCCAACGAACTCACTGCTGCTGGTTAGATACAATTACAGTTGTTTCCGTTTTATTCTGCTTGTTATTGTATTGTATATTTTATTTGAAGAATAGTTTAGCACAAAACATTTGCAACAATAGTGTCGCACACGAACACTTGTTAAAATATTGCCGACGGAGTTATTTCTAAATATTAGTTACTAAAATATGTTATTCCTGCCTATAACAGGCGCGTATCGTTTCTTGTATGGATAATATATATTATACGAGCATCACAGGGTACACGCTTCGCAGAAACAATCGTTAAATGCTAACACTCGCCATGCAACTGGCGTTTGAGATTTAAAGTCTAGCAAAAGCTGCATTGACTAGCGGCTGGCGGCTTCAGCGCTTTAGAGTCAACGATAATGATGACTTCAGAAAGAAGATAAAATTGTGGAAAAAATATAGAAAAATTAATAAAAGTAATTCGTCATGCGCTTATGTGTATTTGTATATATATATGTATATGTGTGTATGTATATACATATATGTGTGTGTCTTTGCATGGAAGTTTACAAATAAATACAAATCGTATGAGCGAAATATTAATTAAGCGTGTAAGCAAACGCCAGCGAATGCATTGAAGAGTGGCAGCGGCAGCGACAGCATCACGATTGCATCTGTTAGATACAATAATTATCTAATGTGTTGTAAGCGCAGCAAAATGCTCGCTTATTAGCGGCGAAATAGAAATGTAAACTTTTACGCTAGCGGCGAGTATGTGCATGCGTGTGTGTGTGTGACTACTTGAATGTATGTCTTTATATACATATGTATATGCGTGTCTATGAGTGCATGTGTGTGTCTATGAATGCGTCTGTGTTGGTGCGGCCGCAGGGGGCGGGTTTGGGTGGCGCTAAGCTCAGCTGCGGTTGATGCACTTCACAAATCGTTGAGCATCAGTGAAAACTAAAAGCGATGATCACACACACGCACACATATACATACATGCAGATACATGAAAAAACATGTGCTTAGCGCTACATAAAGCAACAAACATTTATATCATACATATATACATATGTATGTAAGTATAAGCTGCGCATCACAGCATACGTCAAGCACCTAGCAAAACTATCAAGTGCAACAACAGCAACCTGCAACAACAACAATAACAACACTAGAGTGTATTTTGTGAAACGTAGATTTGTAAGCGTACACATCAGCAGCTGTATTTGCCATTATCGTGCCGGCATGTAATTATTGTTGTTGTAAAAAAAACAACAACAACAACAATGCAAAAAATTACAAGCACTGTTATATTAGATAGTTTGCAATTCTTTTTTGCTGCTATTTTTTATTTAACTTTTTCGCTTTCGTTTACATTGCATTTGTTTTTGTTGTTGTTTTATTTTTATTTCGCTCTCTGTAGTCAAGAAGTAAATGATTTAACGCCAATGCTGATGAAATGCTCATGCGAAACTGATTGCCAAACCGACAGACACATACATATACACACACACCTGGCATTACACATATATACAAATGCATATATATGTACATGTAAATATGTATGTATGTAAGTATAAGTGTAAGCATGTGTATATGTGTCTAAGTTGGTACATGCAACTGCATTACAGCACAAATAATTATTGTTGCATTATAGCTTTCGAGCTATCAATGGGCTGGCAGCTGGCAAAAAAGGCAAAAACAAAAACTAATCATAGAAAAATGTTGCACTTCTTTCGGTTAATGCGCTCGAGCCATTCGTCATACGTCACTCTTGAGTGCTTGCCACACATGCCACACATATGTATGTATGTATGTACGTACCACATCATGGTCATGGTCACTGCCAATGCGAGATGGGTGTCTTTTTTGTTATACAGGGTGTGCGGTGGTTGGAAGAATCGAGAAATTTAATGATCGCTATTTTAAGCTAATCTAACCTCAAAATTTTATTTATTATTTTATACAAAAAAAAAAAGAAAAAACGTGAACTGTGGTTGCACCGAAACTATTATACCCTTCACAGATGCACCTTTTATAGCATAAAAAGTTATAAAAAATATTTTTATTTATTTATATGATTTTGGTCGGTTATTGACGTTGTTGTAGGAGCAGAATTTTGCTGGATAAAAAATCTCGGTCCATTCCGGTTACGTAGACCGGACTGTCGTGGAAACGGATTGGTCGGTCATTTTGTATGGCAGCTATATTCTATAGTGAGCCGATTGTCGCCTTCTACATTGGCCAATGTAAGCTTAAGAAGCACTTATATAACATAGGCCAAGCTTCATATGCATATTGCTGATTCTGCGACTTGGAGTTTGAAACTCCAGAACCCTGGTAATTGACTGCACAGTAGTCTGTAGGCCCAATATAAAGGCCCCTGGTTCCATGTTTCCAAATAGGGATCACATCGTTTCGCTAGCACCCAGCAGAATAATGGACTTCATCAATATGCAGAGGCTAGGTGAGTCTTTGTGATTTAGAAGAGGACACAATAGACCTCCGGTCGCGGTGCAATCCTCGGTGCAATAACGGAGGTCAACAGCTGATTGCAATACGGTTTTTACTTTTCTGTTCAGCCATTTCTTAGAGCCAAATCTCAGATCGGTTGATAAATATTCGCATCAAATAGATACTTGTTCGATCTTAAATTAGTCGGTGTCAAAATATCCAAGACTAAGTGATCCATTAGTTCTTTAAAAGAAAATTGTTTCTATATATACTTTTAGCTAGAGAGCTTATAAACCATGAATCTCACGACTTCTCTTAGAATAATGGTTTAATGCATTTGAGGCTTCCTCGAGACACATATTGAGGTGTTTGACAGAAGTTATGAAGTTAACGGGCTGTAGAATTTACTTACTATGTATTTTGGTTATTTTGTCACATAATGCGTTTTTTATGTAATAATATTCAATAAATTGAAGAATCCGAGCTCTGAATTTTTTTTAATTGCTTGGGTTGGATGTTGTCAAAGTTTTTTTCCTCGTCGTATTCGGACAGTTACAAGCAGTTGTTTGTCCGCACATTGAGGTTATATGCTGAGCTGTTTTAGCAGCTTGGGTGTAGTGGGTGGATATCTGAACCATCACTGCGAAGGACTTGAGCTCAATCCTCGTTAGGATCTGACATCAAATAAGTTTATTCCGCTGGCAGTATTTCTGCTGCTTTGAATGTAGCCTTCTTCAGAGAATTGACCATTAACTCAGATAACAGAGGGGCCATACTAGCCTTGAACTCATTTACAAACATCGCCCAAGATGGTGCCCTAAGATCGATTGCAGGAGATCTAGTGATCTTTGCCCTCAATTGTGGGGCCTGTTGCCAATGCCCTATTGGCGTCCATGCTTTAAGGTTTGGGATCTTACCAGACGTCAACCAGAAGCTGTATGGAAGAAGATGAGGTCTAGACAACTCAACACTTCCTTCTTGACTGTCCCGCGCTTGGGAGATCAAGGTTTAAACACTTAGGAGCGCATACCTTCATACCTTCGACATCCCTCCGAACTAGTAAACGTTTTGCTAATTTTTAAGTGCGAGCACATTAGTTCTTTCTTTTCGATGAGCCATCAAACCTAACCTAATCTTCTTGAGCAGACAAAAGTAAACCTCCGTTTCTCACAAAATGCTTTAGCTCTTGCTGGCTCAAATTTGTAGTTTTATCTACACAATTTTTCGGATAACATAAAGGCGGTTTCTTCAAATGAGATAAAGAGCTTGGTCCAGTATCTCACAGCGAAAAAGCGGATTGATAAAATGGCAACAAGGTTTTTTAAACTAGTTGAAGCACTTTAAACTCCGACCCGCTGCTGTCCGTTAGATTCTCAGTATATTGGTTTGGTGGCAAGGTCCTCCGCACGATATTTTAAACCATACCGACTACTTATAGTATATTCTCGGTAAACTATTTGATCGATGAGCATTTATGTAACCGCTTGTGTAAGTACATATGTTGCTCGTGCGAATACAAAGACGACACCCAACGTTTTTTCGGAAGTGAAATTCTACGCCACTACACCCCATCAAACACTATATTGGCACACACCCTGTATTAGCGTGTATTAGACATGTAGAACGATCAGCGCTAACTAAATGATGCAATTTGTACGTATATAAGCGCATAAATACACAGAATCAAAAATGAAACTGAAAATTCGAAATCTAATTTGCCAAACTGCAACCCGATTCGTTGCAACTCGCTGGCGAGCGCTCGGCAATTCGATACGCGAAACGCTGGTTCACGTTTACTGGTCGCGCCAGGCAGCACAAATGGAATCATTAGAAAAGCATTGTACACTTGCAGTCGTGATTGGAAATTCTTTTGAACGCTGGGTGTAACAACAAGTTCCGATTACAAGCCGATGCCGCTATGGCTAGAGCGCTGGCACAGCAGTGGCAAGTTTGAATAGAAGGTCAAGAATGATTTGCGATTCAGAATGGAATATATACTTATACTTGTATATGTATGAATGTATGTATGTTTATAAATGTAAGTTTGTATGCATTTATACTTTGTTGTTATATACTAGTTATTGGTTAGTGTAACGCTGACCGATCACTCAGCTATGCAATGAATGTTAATACTTTTTGTTTTTGTTTTTTTATTTTTTTATTTTTTTGTTTTTGTTATTGTTTTAGCACATTTGCAATATGTTTTTATTTTTTTAATTTAATTACTTTAGTTTTGTTGTTGTTTTCACCACTTTCGAAGTATTACTTTTCGTTTATCTTTATATATATAAATCTTCTGACCGTGTGTTTGCCTAGGAATTGCTCCTAAACGGATGGGCCGATTTTGATGAAATTTTGTGTGTACGTTCAAGGAGATTCGGGAAAGGTTTATATTTACAATTTGTTTCACTGGAAAATGTTTTTTAAATTATTTTTTCATTTTTAATCAAATTTTTAATTTTGGAATGTTTGACCGATAGATGGCGCTACCATCGCAGTATCCAATATTCAAACCTTAAATTGGCGTAAACGTGTATGAAACAAAACGATGCCAAAGTAAAAGGCGATATCTGTGGATATATATCATTATGAGGAAAAGTCGGAAAATTGGACAATTCTAAAAAGTAAATTTTTTCCATACACATTTTTTTTCAATTTTTATTTGTTTTATTTTTCAATATTTTGATTTGTAAATTATCGCTTGCTTTTTTATTTCGTCTATTCAAAAGAAAAAATATTGAAAATTATTCAGTGAAAACTTTACGTGTGTTTCACGCAAAGAGGTCAATTGCAGTTTGAAATTTGTTACGAAGCCACCAAGAGGTCGACCTAATATCGGTCGGTGTTCTTTTTGCCAACAAAGTATGGCAGGCCAAGGCAAGAAGTACTCCCAGGATGCGGAGACATACGTTCGGAATTATAATTCGCGGTCAATCAGCAAGTGATCGTCACGATGTTACAGCACGACTTTTCCTACAACAGTTACGATGTTTGATTGTCTTTATCTTGAAGCAACGTATATGTGGTGCTGTTGGATGAGATGTACTTTGTTGAGTGGCAAAAACCTCTATTTTGCATGCACACATTCTTCTTTGGATGATGGTTACACCAGATCAAATTGATGAAAAAATTTCTGCGGAAATTCCTGATGTAGAGAAAGATCCAGTATTATAGGAAGTAGTGGAAACCAATATGATTCATGGACCATCCGGACATTACAATCCCACTTCGGTTTGTATGTCTGACAATAAATGCACGAAACACTATCCACGTGCTTTTCTTTCGGAAGCACAAACTAGAAATGGTAGATATCAACTCTATCGGCGTCGCTCACCAGATAACAGAACGTTCAGCATTCAACTAAGAAGAGTGAATATCGAAGTTGACAACACATGGATCGTACTGTATTCACCATTATTGTCTAATTCACATTCAAAACTCATATCAGTGTTTAGTATTGCAGTTTGGTGAAATCGATAAAATACGTTTGGAAGTACGTGACCAAAGGAAGCACAACTTTCGTCAGTGATCCATTTGCAAGGACATTCGGAAATACTTTGATATTATACATGGAATGCATCGTCGAAGAAATAGTTACGCAGAAAGCAAGGCCAACCAGTAGATTGACATCCAGGTGTCTTATTAACTAATGCATTAGGACGAATTTACACAATCCACCCGAAAAACGACGATTGTTTCTACCTTCGGTTGCTAATGATAAATGTATGCGGTTCAACTTCATTTGAGTCATTGCGTACTGTGAATGGTTCGGTGTGTGCAAGTTTTGGAGAAGTAAGCCAGCAATAACAATTGCTGGAACATATTAATCACTGGAATGAAAATGAAGTTCGCACACTTTTCGATATAAACGTTGATGGTTTGATATCAATTCCATTCGCCGCTTATCAATTCACGAAAGATGAACTCATCACGAATGTTCGGACATTGGCCAAATTATCGTAACTACGATTCCTTAAGTGCACGCGCAATGTTAGCTGCCAAAAATACCGATGTTGATGACTTAAACTGGAAGATTCAAAGTCAAATTCCGGGAGACTTGCGTTCATACAAATCGATCGATCATCTTGACAATGACGACGACGCCGTCAATTATCCAGTGAAATTTCTAAATTCTTTGGAGAGGCTTGGTATGCCACCGCATTATTTGCGTCTCAAAGTTGGTTCTGTCGTTATTATGTTTCGCAAACTACATGTGCCGCAACTGTGTAATGGAACCCGACTGATTGTGACGCACCAATCGAATACAAGGGCGCAGAATGCTTGATTGTACGAATTCCTTTGAGTTCTAACGATTGCCATTTCAGCTCAAATGTATTCCGTTTCCAGTGAAAATTGAATTTGAGATGACGATCAACAGGATAGTCGCATAGTGGGTGGCATAAATTTGGAAATGCTATGTTTTTCACACGGCCAGATATAAGTGGCGTGCACACGAGTTGGAAAACCATCTTCTCTGTACATTAACGCACCGGGACAGAAACCAAAAAATGTTGTTTATCAAGCTGCGTTACATTGAAAAAAATGTAGAAAAATCTCAATTAAATGATTATCAACACAATATGAATTTTCATTTCAAATTTCTTTTCATTTCAAAGCATATAATTTCACGCAGGACAACGGCTGCGGGGTCAGCTAGTTGTTAAATATTTTTCTATTTACCGGCGCGTTATTTAATTTACGGCCAACGCATTTGTTACTATTGTTTTTGCAATTGTGTAATTTCGCACAAAAAAACAGTTTTACAAACGTTTCTGTTATTTTAACTGCGTTTGTGACGGCTTAAAGCTGCCTTATAGCTACAATAATATATATTTTTTTTATTAATTATTTCTTATGAACTATTTTTTCAAGTGTAGTATCACCGTTATTACAATTTTATTAAGATAATTATGCAGCAAAAGATTTGCTGTTGTTTTTTTTAGAGTTTTTTGTTTTAAGTTGTACGTCACGACTGTCTTCTTGTAATCCTATCGCATGTCCAATGGCATTGCCATTAACACGTTATGTCAACTACTGAATTTATATGCGGAAAATTATAGTCGCTAAGCCATGCTATTTCTTAAACGTTTGCGGCGCTCAAATATTGATCAAACAGCTTTTCGGCTAACTTACAAACAATAAAATAAAGAACGGCTTTTATGGTATCCACAAGATTGTAATAGATAGAAATAACCGACTAAGTACATGTGTACATATTATTATACAAATATCTAGGTATATGTAAATATTTATTATTTTTTTGTCTAAAACTATTTAATATAAGTATATCTCGCTACTGCCGTGGTAGAATTTACACAACTGGTCGAAAAGTAATAGGCGAGAGATGAGAAGGCTATTAACAACTTTTTTTTTAGCGCGGTACACTGTACGACAAAAGTATGGTTAGTTGTAGAATAATTCCAGTAAATACTGCTATTGAAATCATTACTAGACTAAAAATGGAGTCATGTGTAGAAGTTCACGCAAGTGAGGAAAGTTCTCTGATCGCCATTCACTTAGGTGTGGTCAGAAACGATTCTTTTACATATGACTCAAGCAGCTCACGACTTCCGATCTTTGACCAAGTATCCTCTGGGTAGCCTAAGAACATCCGTTTGAAGGCGAGCTAAAGTGAGAAGGCGAAACATCCCCTGCATAGGGTTGTGCGCTGGGTTTGGGACCCACCACGTAAAAAAAATACCCTCAATGAAAAGTGTAAACAGCCTCGGGCGGTTGTTAACTCGGCTATAATCGCGTCAGCGGTTGTTACGCCAATTAAGAAGAAGAACCAGACTAGAAAACATTAATTTTGTGTTAAAATATTTTTAAATTTTTTGCGTTCATTTTAGGTTGAAATTTTCCTATGTATACCTCCTAACCATATATAAGAGTATACCATATAACCAAGTAAAGTTGGTTAGCTACTAAATAATAGTAAGGCATTTAAGAGATAAAAAGCGTTCTAAATGAAGCCATGAAGCCAATCATTTTAATGTGGACAGTCTTCAATATTATCACATCAAAAAAAAAAAAGTTTAAGATATTGCTAGTAGCACTTTCTATACTCTAAGCTTTCTAAGAAATAAGGACTCATATGAAACTACAGATAAAAGACGTTTTATGGAGTCATGTGTAGAAGTTCAAGCAAGTGAGGAAATTCTCTAATTGCCCTTCACTTGGGAGTGGCCAAAAACGATTCTTTTACCTAGGGCTCAAGCAGCTCACGACTTCCAGTCTTAGACCAAGTATCCTCAAAACCAAGTATCCAAAAAAACCTTCGTTTGAGGGCGAACTAAAGTGAGAAGGAGAACCATCTCTCCCTGAGGGTGCGCGCTGTGTTTGGGGTCCTCCAGGTAAAAAATGTTCTGATTGAAAAGAAAGCAACAGTCTCAGATGAGAGACCCCGCTTTTGATGACGACCACTGCAAACATATTAAGGAGTGCGAGCTAAAGTGAGAAGGCGAACCATCCCTCCCCAAGGTTGTGCGCAGTGTTTGGGGTCCGTCTCATAAAAAACTCTACTAATGAAAAGGAAAGAGCCTAGCATGAGATACCCCCTTTTGATGTCGACCTCTTTAAACGCATTAAGGAGTACGACTTAAGGGCAAGCACCTGGAATGTCCGGTCCCATAATTGGAAAGGTGCTCCGCTGCACAGCAGGTTGATGTCTTCGTAAGACTAAAAGCTGACATCACCACCATCCGAGAAGTGCGATGGACGGAACAAGGTTTGAGACGAGTAAATGCTTGTTTTGCTACAGTGGTCATATAAAAGAGCGCAAATTCGGTGTGGAGTGAGAATGCGAAGTTCTTACACATATGCATCACTGATAACGATGTCAAAATCGTGTTTGACTATTTTAATGCCAGGGTGGTGGGAAAGATGGTATCTTTGGCATAACGGTCAATAAATTCAGCTTCCATAAGGAAAGATTCCCAAATGGATTGATGATGATCAACCTCGCCGGGCCGCGAAATATGATTATCTAGCACTAGATTAAAGCATAGGAAATTTCATCCAGCAGCTAGCGGCTACGCTGGCTAGCTCATGTAGCCCGAAGAGAATAAAACCTTTTAGCTCTGAGAGTATTCAATGCAGTACCCACCGGGGGAAGGGGAAGACCTCCACACTGTTTGAAGGACCAGGTGGAGCAGGACCTGGCTACTCTTGGATTCTCCAATTGGCATCAAGCAGCGAAAAGGAGGAACACCGGAGCGCTGTTGTACAAGTAAACTCGGCTATGACCGTATAAGTGGCGTTTTCGCTAATAAAGAATATAATTGATCAGGTTTTGAGATATCGCTCTGAAATCTATCTACACCTCAAGAAGCTGCTTATTTTTCGCAACCCTTGATATCGGACTACTATAGCATATAACTGCCATACCAACTGAACGAACGGAATACAGTTTTTTTTAATTGTGAAAGGTATTCTAGTTTCGGTGCTACAGAAGTTAACGGTTTTTATAGCTTATCGTTGTTCGTCGGAAACGAATTGGACATAGTACTACCAATTTTATCAAGAGAATTATTAAACTTTCAAATACGAAAATTTTTTGTCACACAGTGTTCCTAAATAGTGTATAATAGGCACAAACAGACATCGAAATACAAATATGTATGTAAATATATGTATGTGCATTTCTGAATATGATATACTAGATATTTGATAGATTCTCACATGAAAATGAATTAAATTTTTATTTTGTATACAAACATCGCATTCTATAAGATCATCTATATTATCTATGCATTTATTTATATACATATCTAAATATATCTAAGGGCGCAATTATTACATTACCATAAATAATATTATAACACAGTTAAATTAGCTGCTTTTGTAATGGAACTCCCCTTTTCGCTTGATTTAATACTTACTCTATTCAATACATTAAATATTGCATCTATTATTAGTAAGTATTATTCTACATACTTACACATTTAAGTATGTACATAGGTTTGAAATCATTACACACTCACCTAGATCCGAAAAAATTGGATCAGAAAGAAAGTCCATGTCCATAGAATCGTCGTAGGGGTGTTTTGTGTTGCCTTTGAAGCATCCTTCTGTCTTCTGCGTTGTTCAAAAAATACTGAAAAAATTATGCAAAAATAGGGGAGGGGTTAAGAGTTTGATTGAAGTAGATCTTTGCTAGAATTCAGCTTAGTTTTAATTACAAATATTCTTAAGAGAGTTATTATAGTCGCGGTATATGCCACTGGCTTGTGATAGCATTAGTCAATATTGATAGATATTATGTTATGGGTATAATTTTGTCGAGTAAAAAATCTAATTTTACACAATATAGGTTATGGTATTGGGGCTGATTTTTGCGTTGTAGATCAAACTTGGACACATGTGATAAGTTTCTTGTAGTAAACAAATTACTAGGGTTAGATCTGATAATTTATCTATCGATAAAGTTCGCTTAATTCATTGTAAATCCTGTTAAGAAAATGACTCAGAACCCATTAACATTTTCGAGAGAACAAATATAATTTTGTATCATTATTGTAAACAAAATTCCGTACCTCTTCATCTTACCTAGTACATAATAATGACTATCGCCGTGTCTCTTAACCTGTTCTCGTATAAATCGCTCAGTATGTAACTAACAACTGAAAATTATTTTATAATAAAATTCAAAATCTCAGAATTATATAATATATGGTATATGTAGTAAATTGCACTAGAATGAATCATTCATTCCCTTGTTTATCAGCAACAATCAAAAAACATTTCCTAGAACGGATGCCACGCGAAAAATGGGTATACTCGTAAACAATGAATGATTGCTTATCAGGAAATTATGTGAAAATAACATACATACAGATATATGTAAATAGTAGAAAAACACCCACTTAGTTTTGAATAAAATTCAATTTGCCCTTTCGAGTCACTATTGTTTTGAAATAAATATTAAATAAACAAGCAAAAATGTTGAAAGTGCAAAAAATGTGTTTGGTGTTTGAGAAGGTCTGCCGAAGTCAAGAGCAATGTCAATACTTAACGATAAGGTACAGTCAACACCTTTTTAATTTAACCAGCTAAGGAACATATACATTTTTTAAAACATGTAAGAGCAGAGGTGAGCCCAACGTTATATAATGTCCTATAATGTCCCATTTTTTTAAAGGGTATCAATACAGACATACATATGTATGTATATACCCGAACCTATGAAGGGGTTTAGTTAGGTAAGATTTCGTTCGAAAGTGGTCGCAGTAAAAGAATCATCAGAACCACTTACAATGTAAGCTTTCAACCTATCGCTGACCACTCTTCAAATAACTGTTGTGTAGAAAATCGGAAGAGTGGTCCCACTACTGAATCCTCCGATAACTCTCCTCTCCCCAGTAGTGAAGACGTTCGAGGTCTTGCTACTCTCAATCACTCATGTAAACCAAGAGCATGGTTTCCGAAAGATGCACAGTACCACAACTCCACTGCGTCGAGGTAAAAACTCTAAATTGAGAAGAATTAAACAGTGGGTTCCGCAGACTTTTCTCCTCTTCCCGTTGCTGTTTAACTTCTATATCCCGAAACTACCTCAACCACCATAGAAAATTTCTGTCACTTCGTACGCTGATGATTACACGATAATAACGTCGAGCAATGGAATCGATGGCATATGTTCAAAAGTAAACGGGTATCTCTCCGACTTTTCTCGATTCCTCGTTGCACGGAACCTAGCACTCTTCCCTCTAAATCCACAGCGACCATATTCATTGTATGGACGAAAAAGTACAGACATGATCTTAATATTGAAGACGATCCGACTGCCAATAACCCTAAGATTTTATGTGTGACATTCGTCAACCTATGCTCCTTCACTCTTCTCACGACCGCGATTATTGCCGAAGTACAGAGCCACAACAAAATCCTCAAGTCGCTAGCGAACATAGGAAAGATACAAAGAAACATACAACGCAATCGGCCGGCTGGTCCTTAACTACGCCGCACTAATATGGTCGCCTAGATGCAGTGAAATGACGACGAGGAAGCTACATACACGCCAGAACACTGCACTCCGGACCACAACGGGATGCCTTTTGATGTTGATTGAACATCTACACCGCATGCTCCCACTTAAGGAGCATAATGAACTCATCCCCAAGCATTTTCCGCTGGGGTGCATTCGAAAAATTATTCCAGCAGTCACCTGCTTGCAGTGGAACCGCCCCTAGGAGCATCAAGACGTCCTTCCTTATGAACATCCACGACATAACACAATACGCTGACTAGACTTCGGACTTCGATCCTATCAATGAGTGTCTTAATTCTCTGCTATCCACCTTAAACTGCAAACAACCAATTTTCAGCTTTTCTAATAAATTGTCAGCTAAACTATTTTTTTTTTTTATAAGGGAAAGTGTTTTCAGCAGCCGGTGACGTCGCTCGCACGATGATGACATATTATATTAGTGATTGTCACACCTCCATCATCGTACAGGAGCTAAGAAATATAGTTAATGTGCATCTCTAACCACAAATGACTTAATGAAAATTAATGCACAGTTTTACATAAATTCAACTTCAAGATTCATAACTAAGATGAGGGTTGCCTCAAGAGAAACCGAGATCGGTTATAAAAATGTACGGTTTACCAAAGCGGTATATTATAAGAAGTGTGTTCTTTGTGACTTTATGAGAATACTAAAGTACAATAAGTAAAGTATTTTATTTTGAAACAGTGTTTCATCTGACTAAAACTAAAGCTAAACCTTAAACCATATACTGATCTACTGAGTTTTAGGAGAGATCGTAAAAGCTTATAGGCGAAAATGTGGGGTTATTTTTCCAGAAATGTCCATAAGTCATAACGAATATCCGGTGATTGAAGGGAAATTTCAAAAAGTTATGTGTATCACATATTGGCCTCTCATTGTTTCAAAGGTAATCCTTTGGCTTGCTATGTTTTTGAGAATATTTCTTCTATAGTATTGTATGGTTATCTAAATCACCTTTTCCGTCAAGGCCTCTTTTTCATTTTTCGATAGAAATTAGGTGTGATCTCTCGACTTTCCATAATTACAATTGATCAACAAACATTTTCGGAGGAACAGTTTAAAACAGGATGGAATTGCCGAATAGATATGTATATAGTGTTTTTCAATAGATCAAACAAATGACGCCATATTTTATCCCGCTCTTTTGACATTTCTCTTTAGTAAGGTTTGCCATTTCATCATGGAAAGAGATACGATCCAACAATTTACTACCGAAAATCGGAGTCAGTGGCCTCAACTTTAAGTTATAAAGGATATTGGCTTGGCCAACTTTGGAACTACCCTCATATACTACATATTAAGCTAAACACAAATCCACCAAAGAATATCAGTGAGAAAAAATATGTCCAGAAGACTTTTTGATTGATGACAAGTGACATAACGTGAGCGATGGTTGAGCAAAGCGACGCCGCATACACGAATGCTAAGTAAAAGACAGACTCGAAAGAAAATGTGATCGCAAAAAATTTTATTTAATACGAGTATATACATATGTATGTTTATTTTGACATATGTATATATGTATAAAAAGTGATCTAGAGTTATAAATGGGTGCGGGGAAAATTGGAGAAGAAATGTAAACTTAAAATATGTGCTAATGTTCCATGGTTTATGAAGGAAGTATAACTTATCTCCGGCGAGGAAATGTTCTTAAAGTTTATAGGAAAATGCTGTAGGATGTCGACATTTTTTTATTTAACCATCCTAGTTCGTCTCTCGACGAACAAAAACCGAACTATAGTCCCTCATTACCAGGGCGAGAGCTATGAATATGGTGTAGATCTAAAGAACGTTACGAGTTTGCGAAAGAAAAGTTCTACGGAAGATTTGTGGTCCATTGCGCATTGGCCACTGCGAATATCGCATTCGATGGAACATATGACTATCACTGGTTATAAAGTCTATCGTCTGTTCAGATGTGGCTTAAGGGCGAAGTACCCGAAGACGTTTAAAAATATCAAATTTTTATCGTTTTAATCGATAGGCATATGCTCTGAGAAAATTATTGCAAAATTTCCGAAGCTTATCTATTTAGGTTCTCAATTTATCGAAACATATTAAGGTTGTCATCACAAGATGAAGAAAAAAACCAGTCAAGAGCTGACGATTTTTCTAAGCAAGTTCAAAGACGTCCCAAAGCAGGTGAATAAGCTCGATCTAAACATAAAAAAAATCGACTTTTCTTTATCTCAAACTTCCAACTTTTATCAAGATCAATGTTTATACGTCAAAAAATAGGAGACCTGTCACTCAATGGTTGAGATGCTTATAATGCCTGACAAGCCCTTGCTGTCTAGTAAACGCAATTTTCAACTTCTCGTCTTTACTTTATTGCACATAATTTTCACCAGGCGCGCCCACTGTGCAATGTTTATGTCGCACTGTGATTTAGCGCTGATTTTCACTCACTACAACTAAAACTTTTGTAGCAATCTTTGTCGTCGATCTGCGCTAAGTCAACAACAATTGTCGGCGTCGTTGTCGTTGTCGTACGATGTCGCTGCAATATGAGACCAATTTGAAGCAGCTTCCTCGTATACGCTACGTCTGAGTTGAGCTGAGTTGTTCAGCATTGTCGCTAAGAATATGCGATTCGGCCTATAATTGAATTAGCGCTTAGATAATAAACATACAGCCTTATACATGTGTATATGCCAGTGTATTTGTGTGTATGTATGTGTATATTTAAGTAAGTTTGTATGGCTGTTGTATGAAAATACGGGTAAATATGGGGGCATGACCACTTGGAGACTTTATGTGCCTGTGTATAAATATTGGCGCGCATGTGTAGTATGGTTGTGTGAGCGCGCATTTTGTTGTAATTTAAATTAATTCGTGCAAGTAAGTTAATGGTCCTCGATTACAACACGATTTAATTCAATCTGTCACAAAAGTCAAAGTTAGTGTTGGTAAATACTGCTTTAAGACTCTGAAAGGAGTTGGCGGAATTTTTGGATTTTTTTCGAATTTTTTTGGTTGCTTGCTTAAAGTGGCAATTTATTTCAATATTTACCTTTTTTGTAGTGTTTTAATTTAATTTTATTTTCTTTATATTAATTAATTGTTTTTTTCTCTATTTTATTTTCGAAATTTTTTTGGTGATAATTTTTTTTCAATATTTATCTTTTTGGAAGTTTTTTTGTTTTATTTTATTTTATGTTTTTTTTTACTTTCCTTCTTTTTTTATTTTATTTTCTCTACTTTTTTATTTTTATTTTATTTAATTTTTTATTTTTAATTCATTTTATTTTACTTTATTTTAATTTTTTTAGTCTATTTTGTTTATTTTATTTTATTTTTTTATTTCGTTTTATTTTATTTTAATTTTTTTTTGTTTATTTTTTTTGTTTTATTTTATTTTCCGTATTTTTTTATTTTTCTTTTTGTCTATTTTATTTATTTTCTGTACTTTTTTATTTTTATTTTATTTAATTTCATTATTTTTTATTTTAATTTTTTTGTTTATTTTTTGTTTTATTTTATTTTCCGTATTTTTTTATTTTTCTTTTTATCTATCTTATTTATTTTCTGTACTTTTTTATTTTTATTTTATTTAATTTCATTATTTTTTAAGTTATTTTATTTTATTTCATTTTATTTTTATTTTTTTTATTATATTTTATTTTATTTTATTTTTATTTTCATTTTATTTTCATTTTATTTTATTTTATTATTTTTATTTTTATGTTATTCTATTTTTATTTTATTTTATTTTATTTCATTTTATTTTTATTTTCATTTTATCATTTTATTTCATTATTTATTTTATTTTAATTTATTTTCATTTTATTTTATTTTATTTTATTTTATTTTATTTTATTTTATTTTACTTTATTTTATTTTATTTTGTTTTATTTTATTTTATTTTTATTTTATTTTATTTTATTTTATTTTATTTTATTTTATTTTATTTTATTTTATTATATTTTATTTAATTTTTGTTTTGCTTTGTTTTGAAACACTTACTAATATTGTTAGGCGTCACATTTTCTGTGTCAACAGTCGCCTATAAAAATTTCAAATCCAATCACACTCGTTTTTTTCGCAGGCAATCGCATTGAAATTAATATTTTCATCTGCTTTCAAAACCTGTTGCATAGTTGTTTGATTGGTTGTTATATATATTTACTACTGGAAAATGTGGACTACACTAACACATAGTTGTTGCTATAAATACGTTACATTTAAAAAAAGAAAAAATTGCGTAGTTGCCACCTTTTGTTTCATTTACCTCATTTGATTTTACTTCACATTTCTTCACACTTCTTCACACCAAATGTTTAACAAATACTTTTCAGTTTTAACACTTTCGAGAGTTCTAAACCCGCTCACAAATAATCAAAATCTTGATTTTGAACTTTTTCTACATTTTAGCAACGTATTTCCCCACGAAATTCACTCGCGCATTCTTCGCCTGAGGCGCGTTTGTATCTCGTTAATTATGCGCTATTTATACACAAACTTGTTTATCTATTAATTTATTTATCCTTTTGTCACATTTATTGGCTGCTTTTGTCACCTATCAGGCACATAACGTTTACCGCGTCACTGCGCGTTTGACGCCTGTCAAAAAAATGCCAAATAACTAGTGACAGCGGTGCTCGTCGTCAGTACTCGTACTAGATTCGTACTCTGTCATATACTCGCTTGCCGTCTATTTACATTATCACTGCGCGTATTACTTCGGCTTTTAATGCAAATTTTCGCAAATAATCTCATAGAAAAGCTACTTGTTTTGCAAATTCGCTTCGCGTCGCGCTCCAGCTTGTAAGTCTAGCTCTATACTGAGCCACTACTAGCAGGCGGTTTGTCTTCGAGCCGCTTTTTGTGTGTAGCGTGGATCAGTGATCTCTCGCATCCATACAATGACAATTGTTGATCTACGAGTAATCGCTAAGCGTCTTTTCAGCATTTTGCTTCTTGCACAAAATAATAGTTACACTCCTGTTTGGCTCTCTCCTGCGTCTATTGGCGAACTGGTCACTCTTACAAAACTATTCGCTGTTAACTTACGGCTCATGTGTTGCTGTGTATGTGTGTCTCTAGGAGAGCGCTGATCGTGGTTAAAAGCCGTTTGTAGCGTATATAATATTGGTGAGAGTGATTAATGGTGGCTGGTGGGGATCGCACCAAAACAGAAATCGTAAAAAGTCGAAAGGCTTTGCTTTCGAAAATTCTTAAGCTATAAAACAGCCATCGATATGGGCGTATCAAATTACACGTGTAATAAATATTGAAAGTTGTACGTGTGTGTATGATGAAAGAAGAATCTTTACCTATGATCCATTTGACATTAAAGTCTTCCAGCGCCGATAGCCGCTTTGGCTTTTGTTGTGTTTGTTCAATTTGTGTTAGGCCCTATTTAACATAAAGGTGTTAAATCTAATTATACACTTTGTCATGCGCATTTCATTTGTGCGCCTAATAATACTATTATTAACTCAGTGTCAACGTCTTTATTAGATTTGGAACGCGCATGCGTTTCAATTTGGTTTTGCCTTTAGATTTTAACCGAGAAGTAGAGGGTTTAAAAAAGTTTGAAACTCACGGAAGAAGGATTTTCATCAGAACTTTACTTTATTTTAACTACGACGATAAGGTTGGGAGATCTGAGGAGTAGGATTCAGGCAGAACCACCAAGAAATTCAACTGGGTGGATGTGGGCGCTGTCGCTGGTTTGAAACGAAGCTAGCTATCCTTGATCGTCAAAATCTTGCCATTTCCAACGTTTGGTATGAATTTAAAACACTCACTTACATATGTATATACATTTGTTATTCCAGCATGTCCGAAGTTTGCACTTAATTCTGCTTTCTCTTAGGACATACTAAAGGACTTGGCAAGAATAAAAAAGGCAATGAAAGTTTTCTGGGATATATAATATATTTAAAAGGGATTGAGACTTGTATAGCGTTCTAAAATCTATTTTACTCTCTCATCCATCGCAAGAACTCAATGCACTAGAATTAGTTCCAAGAATCTACTGAACGCCATTAAGGCGAAGCGATTCCTATTCGGTTATTCAAATCTAAGGGTCTTAAACCAAAGTATACATATTGCTGGAGAGTCTAGAATCATGTGCTCAGGAGATTCAAGATCCATGTCTCAAAGCAGACAGTTTGGACAAGCTGCTATAAGCATGTTCAACAGTTGCTTCTTGAAAGCTGCAAGCATAATTAAAATGGCTTGTGATTTACAGTTGTTAGTCTCTTGAAGGATTTCTTTCCATTAGCTTCACTTCAAGTTCAAACTTTATCTCAGATGTATAGGAACGGATTGCACCATAAGATGCATAAACCAAATTAGATCTAAGAGCGGGCTCACAGCCCGAAGTCATCAGTGGTTGGAGAACCATTATTCATCAAGATAGAGAAGGCAGAGAGGTCTCATCGGGGTTAGTTTTGAGTTCAACTGCTTGTACTGATGCTGCTGCCGAAAAGAAGGAAGAAGCAAAAAAGGAGGAATCGGAGTTAGTAGAAGGCAATGATATGACTTTCGTTCTCTTCGATTAAGCAGCTTTACAAGTATTATTTATTATTTTGGAACAAAAATTGAATATGAACCAAGGTCCGTCCGACCAAAACAGCTGTCAAAAATCAACTAACCATTAAAAATAGCCGATCTTGTCAGCATAAGTAAGAGATATGTGCCACAAAACAACCGAATACACGAAAATTCAAAATTCGCGATACTTTTTGTATAAACATCATATAGCCAACGAAACAATAAATTTAATGAAGGAAACTTTTGGTGATCGTATTATTTTACATCGTGGTCCTTTGGCGTGGTCTCCAAGATCGTACGCAGATAAGCTCCAGACCATTGACGCCTTCGAAGATAATATTCGGCGTCTTATTGCTGAAAATGTAAAAGATTTCTCCTTTGAAGATTGAAATAGCATAGTTCCTCTGCAGTTATCGAGGATATGGTACAAATAAAGGCATTGTTTAAAATCTGTGCTTGAAAAGTTTGGTCTGATTTTCTTATCTCTTAAAGGCTAGCTCATGTCGTCCGAATGGACGAAAACACTCCAGATGTGAAAGTATTCGACGCAGAGCCCGCCAAAGGCAGCAGAAGAAGACCGCCACTCCGTGGGAAAGACCAAGTAGAGAAGGACCTGGCTTCGCTTGGAATCTCCAATTAGTGCCACATTGTTAAACAAGAAAAGACTGGCGCGTTGTTGCAAATTCGGTTAAAACGCGTCAACGGTGTCTATGCCAGTAAGGAAGAAGAAGAATAAAGAAAAAGTAGTTGTGCAACATTCCTTAAATAATAATTAAAAAAATATTTCCATTCGCTCATCCAAATTATGGTGAGCCTATTAAGAATGTTACTGTCATGACCTGCGATCATTTTTTAATATCTACGAGTGCTCTCTTGCTTTTTTGATTACAATCTGAAGACCATCTGCTCATCAAATCAACTAACAACAAGCTGTCATTTGAGTTACCTGAGAAATTATTATATGAGTTCAGAACTTGACCGAACTGCTGAAATTCCAAGCCCACGTAGAATTTTTACCCACACATTTCAATATAGTTATGTACATATACGAGTATAAAGCTATGCTTGTAAATATGTATATTAGAACACCATAAATATGCATAAATTGAACGTGTTTCTTTCGATCTTGACTATAAAAAAAACGTCAAAAAGTTATAGTCTAACCATATCCGTGTCTATTCGTCGTTCACGACGCGTTAAAGAGCGGCTTGCGTACGTTCCTGTGTTTTTGCCGGCGGAATTCGCGGACTATTTTGGAACTTGTTGTTTGGAGATATTTCACTTTATACTTTATATATATGGCGACTTTTTCGATTTTTTCTTTTTAGTTATTAATGTTTGTTTTATTTAGTTATATTTGTTTGAGCTTTTGTCGCTCACGAAGCCGCTCGCTCAGCCGCATTGAACACGCGCATGCGACGCTCTCGTGTTGGACAAGTCGAATAGAAGATCTTAGATTTTTTCTCAGTGCCAGCTGGATTTGTTGTTAGCTATCTATCTATTTATTTAGTGTTGTTTGTAGTTGTTTTTGTAGCAGTTAGTATGCTAGTTGTTGCTATTGCAGTTATTTTGTGAGATGTGGCTTCGGTTTTGGCTGATCGCCTTTATAAAAGGCTAGTGTTGGCGATTTTTGTGTTGCTTGACTGCTTGCCGACTGGATTGTTGTTGCAGCTGTTCTTGTGCGATGTTGCTTCTGCGAAGCTATCCAACCGGTTACTTGTTCGCACTGTTTTTTTTCTGTTGTTATTACAATTTGTTTTTAATGAAATTTCTACATTTACGAGGGCGTGTCGCGTGTTAAATGATATTGATAACCACATTACAAATAAACCGTTATAATATCGAACTGGAATTCGGAAATGGCATTAAACTTAAGACTTGTTGGCCAATTAAGAAGTAAAGCTGGAGAAGACCATTTTTTAATGACTCTTTTCGAAATTTTCTCAACCGACAGCGGAAATTATAACTACATTTTCTGCTGATGAATTACCGATAATGTGTGTCCACGTCAATAAAGAAGAAGAACGAAGATTGTTGTCGGACTTTAAAGTGAGTAAGCGATATTGCTTTCTTCTTCATATCTAGAAGTCACACCATCCTCCATAAAGCAGAACACTGTGACTCGACTCAACAAAGCCTGGCTTTTAAATAAGGAAGAAAAAAGTTTAGATTAAGAGGACGATCTTAACAGGAATCTCACTTGAACGGCTTAGCATTGCGGTCGTTGTATTACCTAAAACTCCAATATGATAGATCATAAGACCCTTACCAGTCGACAAAGCGCTTTCAGCCTATCACAAATTTGCTCAGACGGCTAAGCTCATTTTAGACTGTCTTCTGTATCGCCAAAGATAAGACTACCGAGTTGCTTCATCTTCAGTCCAGCAAAGCCTAGAAAATGGAGGAGAAAGTGCCTTACACTCTTCTATAAGCTTTGACAACTTGAATGTGTCAATATTTTTAGTCTTACCCCATGAAGACTAATTTTTGCTATGGGAAAATAGTTCAGAAGATCTGCTGCGTTCTACTCTAGGCCAAAGAATCTTGCAATCGCATTGGAGCTGATTGCGGTGTAGTGGTAGAACGACTCGAATCAACTCCATTCCGTTCCAATGTGAGCGTCGCAGGGGTATCACACGATTCTGCTGAAGGCTCTTCAAGAGGACCTCTTGGTTTTCTGTAACTCGTGCTTGTATATGTATATCCAGCCCAGTCGAATAGACCGCCCAATCGTCACTAGAGCCACTTCTATGGGCTTTCTTGAAGGATCTTTTGTTCGAAGATCTGATCTCCGTTAGCTCCGACGTCTACCAAAAGGGTTTCCTTTTACCGTTCAGAGTTTTAAGAGGACAGGAGCTTTCACGACACACAGAGCTGAAAACCTCTACGAGCTCATCAATCGCACCCACGGTTAGAGTTGAGATTATGTCGTGCTGTTCGAAGCTTCCTGCCACTCCCAAGTGAATGGCGATCAGAGAACTTTCCTCACTTGCGTGAACTTCTACACATGACTTCATCCTTAAACCTCCAACTTAATAACGTCAAAAACAACGGGTCAGCGTAACAGTCAACATCTTCAATACGTCGAGGCTCGCAAATATAGTTCTTAGATTCAAACAACCATCTATTACACAAAGTTTTAGACGGTTTAACAACAGAGTTAGTCAGCCGTTTGCACTCTTTATGAAGAATAAGAGTTCAGTCAAATACTTGACAACTTTCCACATATATTTTCCTGACAGTTATAAGATTTTGCTCGTTCACTATAAACACTTTGATTTAATGTCTTTTTGATGGCTTCTACCCGATTCTTAAATTTATGATTACCGCGGCGCTGACGAAACAAATTCCGGTTTGCCTGTAACTAACCCTCGTAAATTGTCGCCACTTATATTACAGTCCATTGCTATTCGATTTGGTGCGTTGGTGACATGTTTGTAACCCGAGCAACAAGCAGCGAACCAGTCAACCCATCATGGGCCGCCTGCCAGTCAGTCAGTTAATCGGTGAGCACGTTCGTCCCTCTTTCGATCCACCTGTTCAACCACTTGCAGGAATATGTGTCTTTGGTTTTACATATGTATGTATATGAAATATTCGTAGGTATAAATATTGCCGAGACCGCTTGTTTGTCTGACAATTTCAATATATGTATTTATGTATATAGATATACATATACATATAAAGGGTGATTTTTTAAGAGCTTGATAACTTTTTAAAAAAAAAAACGCATAAAATTTGCAAAATCTCATCGGTTCTTTATTTGAAACGTTAGATTGGTTCATGACATTTACTTTTTGAAGATAATTTCATTTAAATGTTGACCGCGGCTGCGTCTTAGGTGGTCCATTCGGAAAGTCCAATTTTGGGCAACTTTTTCGAGCATTTCGGCCGGAATAGCCCGAATTTCTTCGGAAATGTTGTCTTCCAAAGCTGGAATAGTTGCTGGCTTATTTCTGTAGACTTTAGACTTGACGTAGCCCCACAAAAAATAGTCTAAAGGCGTTAAATCGCATGATCTTGGTGGCCAACTTACGGGTCCATTTCTTGAGATGAATTGTTGTCCGAAGTTTTCCCTCAAAATGGCCATAGAATCGCGAGCTGTGTGGCATGTAGCGCCATCTTGTTGAAACCACATGTCAACCAAGTTCAGTTCTTCCATTTTTGGCAACAAAAAGTTTGTTAGCATCGAACGATAGCGATCGCCATTCACCGTAACGTTGCGTCCAACAGCATCTTTGAAAAAATACGGTCCAATGATTCCACCAGCGTACAAACCACACCAAACAGTGCATTTTTCGGGATGCATGGGCAGTTCTTGAACGGCTTCTGGTTGCTCTTCACCCCAAATGCGGCAATTTTGCTTATTTACGTAGCCATTCAACCAGAAATGAGCATCATCGCTGAACAAAACACGCGCGCGAAACACATTTCGAACCGAACACTCATTTTGGTAATAAAATTCAATGATTTGCAAGCGTTGCTCGTTAGTAAGTCTATTCATGATGAAATGTCAAAGCATACTGAGCATCTTTCTCTTTGACACCATGTCTGAAATCCCACGTGATCTGTCAAATACTAATGCATGAAAATCCTAACCTCAAAAAAATCACCCGTTACATACAATATGACGGTACCATTAAGTCTTTCTTGCGATGGCAAGTGGCCACCTAGCGTTCAAAGTGGTTGAAGATGTTGAAGACTACAAGTGTGCAACAACAAAAATTACATATATTTATACATATGTAGTATACTAATACATACATACGCATTTGTACGTGTTTACGTAGATAATCCACGTTCGAGTAGTATTGGAGCATCACTTCACGTCACTTTGCGGCACGGGTGTTCCGGGTCGGTGGGTTGTAGGGGCGATGCGCTGGGTAGGTAGGTCGGCAACATTGTCAAGTGATCGGTGACTTAACATGTTTTTGTTATTGTTTTTACATTTTTTCTTAAATAAATTTGTTATTCTTATTTTGTGCACAACAATTAAATAGAAGAAATATCAGAGATTTTTAGTTAAAAAAAAAACAGAAAACAAAACCAATGGTAGATTGAAATGAAGAAGCAACAAGAATAAACACGATAACAATATTAATTTACAATAACAGCAAAAATGGCGGAAAACTTGTATTGTGTGCGAACAAAAGCCAATATTATGAGTAGCTTGAGGCAGAGAAAGAAAATAAAAAGATAAATAAATATAATAAAATTATCACAGATCTAGTTGGTGATTGTGAGTTTGCCATAGCACGATTATAGTGATATTATAACGACAACAACAACAACTTATACATATAACTAAAATTTATGGTTTAAGCCAGTGGTCGGCATGAGAGGATCTGTCACTGTGTTAGTGAGCACAAAAATAAAGTAGCCCAGTGAGAAATTGGAATTAAAATTAAGCATATAATCTAAATAATTAATAGTATAATGAAAATTAACAAATTGTCTTTTGAGGATATATTCCCTATTATCTGTAAAAGACTTGGAACATAAAAGGCATTGCATGGCATCAAAGGCATTTAGAATCATAAAATATTTCTCGCAGGGCATATTTCGTTTTGCGCTATGGTCTTGCGTGATGTTAATTCGTTGATGGCTCGACAACGACTGAACGATAGAGCGTAAGCGTACGTGTGAAGTTAGTTTGCAAAATTTTGCTATGAAATGCCGACCACTGGTTTAAGCCCAAGTTTCTGCCCTGTGTTGTTGTAAAGAATTAGCAGAATGGAATTGTTTTCTAAAATTAGATCAACAGTCCCAATTTAACCCGGATCTTGAATAAATTTCTTCACAACGTTTCTAAAATAAGTGAATTTTTAGTTAATATTAAGAAAGAAACGTTAACTTCGGTTGCACCGAAGATAGCATACCCTTAACATATGACGAGTTTGCTTGAACTATAAACGCAGACAAATTTCATTAAGATATCTTGTCAAATAAAGGAGTTTTCGTGCATGAACATTTTAAATCGATGTATCACAAACTGAGAAACTGGTTTCAGGAGATGGTGAACCCGATTCCCCAATCGATGACGAGGAAGCATACGTTCCATTGCCAGACCATGAAGAAGTTCGAATAGCAATTACCCGTCTGAAGAACAACAAAGCGGCGGGGACCGATGAATTGGCGGCCCGAGCTTCTTTGTAGAATATGTTTAGACGAAAACATGCCCGACGATTGGAAATTAAGTGGGCTCTACCCAATCCACAAAAAGGGGACCCCACAATTTGCGCCAACTAGCGTGGGATAAGGCTATGTCTGCATTTGGTATAGCTGTAAAACTAATACCGCTATGTAAACTGACGTTAAGCATTACTAAATGCTCAGTCAGGATCGGAAAGGAAGTTTCAGACAAGGCAAGAAATACTTCGGACTGAGAAAGCAGTTGAGAAGTAAGGTCCTATCTCAACAAACAAAGACCAAACTCTGCAAGTCATTCATCATCCCCGTCCTTCTATAAGGTGCAGAGATATGCACGATGACAACATCTGATGAGTCATAGTTACAAGATTTCCAGAGAAAGGTTCCGCGGAAGATTCATGGTCTTTTACGCATTGACAACGGTGAATACCGCAGTCGATGGAATGATGAGCTGTACGAGATATACGACGACATTAACATAGTTCAGCGAATTAAGGGACAACGGCTGAGTTGGCTAGGCCATATCGTCCGAATGAATGAAAACACTCCAGATTTCTTTTCTGGGTAAAGTTGGTTCCACAAAACAATTTTAGAAACAGTTTCAAGATTTCCGTTTCTGTTTTAGACTTATAGTTTCCTACTAAAGATCTCCAGTCCAATTCGCGCTAACTGTCACATCTCGCTCAAACCTCACATAAACTCCGAAAGTCAAGCCGTCAGTACCATTCTTCAACTCAAAACAGAGTATCTCGAGCTCGCGAACTCTGCCTGACCAGCCAAACGAACAGCTACACACACGAACTTATTCGCCTGCGCCAGCAATTGACTACAATACGAATATAATAATAATGATAATGACGAGAATTTCGATTACAATAATAACATTATGCGTTTGTAAATAACATCTACTGATATATGTACATATATATTTATCTGTAGTTCAATTATAGACAACAATAGTACCAACAAGCGGACGGGCAGCCAGCAACAATGGCGGTGTGTGTTTTTGCTTTCATATCCAACTGTTTGTTGCTGTGTGGGTAAATGTTGGCGGCAAAAAAAGCGGGTAACTAACCGTGATACTCAGCTATACGGTTATCGAATCAAATTGTTGGCAAGTATTTATCTCTAATATAGTAGAAAAATGTATGTGTGGGTATACTATTTTATAGTTTTTCAATAGAATGTTTAAAATTCCGTGAATTTATTTTAATACATGTTTTTTTTTGTTTGGAGAGTAATCATACGAGTACGAGGAGAATCTGCCATTTAATAAAGTGTAGTAGTATTTATTGTATAAAGTATTCATTAAAATTTTGTATGTATGTATGTACATATATGCATGAGTAGATGGTGGTATTAAACATCTAATTTGCCTCTCGAATTCGGTACTAGTGTTATGTTATGTTACAAATATATCTTTTAAGCAGATAAGTCCATCTTCGCCTTGAATTTACTGAGAGAACTACCTTCAGTTCTGTAAGACATTTCTTGCCTTTTTGAAGCTTAACAGCAGGTATGGATTCGGAACCAAAACCGTTCAGTTTTTAACAGCTTGTGAAAGGCTGGTTGATATTTTAAATATTTTTGAGAGAACTATTACCGTCTGTAAAGTATTTCTTGTCATCTTGTATCCTATAAAGCCGTTCTTTTGAGGAACAGCAGGAATATACTCTGGATAAAAACCAGAAAGGCTAGGTAATTTCATGAATATCCTTTTGATTTTATCGAAAAATTACTCTGAGATATTGACAGCCAGCACTTCTGTACAACTTTGCCTAAAGGAGAAGTTTCAAGTCAGCGATTTTTAAGGCGAATTTTAAAGAATCGAAAAAATCCGTTGTATGGGAGATATGTGATATAGATGTTCAATCTGGCCGATTCCGACAAATGTTCAGGAGAATATAAAAATACACCCACGCATTAAATTGCAAATGACGAAAAAAATTTTATAATACCTAAAAAACTTCGCTTTAAAATTCGATGGCCCGAAATCTGTTTTAGACCTATAGTTTCTTAGGCAAAGTTGCTTAGAATAATCCCTAGAACTTTTCTATAAAATAATAATAATAGCCCGACTAAAAAAATTTGTAAAGATTTGTATTCCTTTGGTCGGAAATAAGTCCGGATTTTTTAGAGCTTCGAAGATGTTGTATAATTTGTCATGTCTTAAGGTGTGACTGTAAGTAAGTCATAGACAACGATAAGATTCGATAAAACAGTTATTAGTGGGTCAGAGGGGTATCTCTAAGGCGTGAGCAACGATACAATTCGATGAGACAGTCTTTAGTGGATCAGAGTGGTGTTTCTTAACCAATCCATATGACTTAATATGGTCCCTAAGACGTGGACAATGATAAGATTCGATACTAGTGGGGTTGGACGGGTGTTTCTTAATCGGTACAAAATGACTTAGTTTGTGTATTCAAGACGTAAACAACGACAAGATTCTATGACGCAATCTTTAATGGGGCAGTGGGAAGTTTCTTAACCAGCGATGAGACAGCTCTTAGTCGTCGAATGGTAGATTATTGAATCTGTGGGCTTTCTACGAAGACTAGCTCTCCTACAACAGATGGGTCTACGTAACGGAAGTGGACTGAGATTTATTCCGCAAAATTATATCAGTAATGCTATCGGCTGATATAATAATAACAACATCAAACGAAGTGATGTCTGCATTGGAAAGAAAAAATGGAGAAGACCTAAAAGCTAAGCGCGCCATGGTGAACTCGTCCAAAAGCTGATTTATATACGGAAAAAGAAAGTACACTTTCTCAGTGGCGATAAAAAACTTTTCTCGATGAAAGGTAGTCGGTTTATTGAAGATTTTTTAAAATCTTTTAGAAACTGTTTGGACTTTTCACAGTGGAATTTAATGGGTTTCTTTTTATCTTTTTTTCTTGGTGCGGGGATATACTGCATATACCAGAGTTAGGCATAAGGCAGACTATTAAGTTGCCGAACCACTGCAGTACGAGTATATTTCAAGCTGAGGTTCTTGCTGATAAGAAAGCTGCGGAGCCTGCCTCTAATGCACCTGCAAGCAATTTCGAAGTCAAAATCTACATAAATCATAGAAGCCAAGCAGCAATCAAGGCAGTAACCTCTATCGCATATCATGCAGAAGTGTCTTGGGGAGCAAGGCAGCAGTGAATAGTGTTGCCAGAAGCAAGCAATTTCACATCGAGGGCAATGAAATAGTGGATGAGATAAAACTGCAACAGTCATGTGCAAAACGATAGATCGGAAGTGCACAAAATTCCTATTGTCACTCGATAGAAGAGATCGTAGGAACATGCTGTCTGGTGGCAACACACGCTCGCAGAATGGGAAAGGCTGCACGAAATGTTTAGAGTAATACACCAGGGAAACAATGGAGCATCTCTTGTGCACTTGTCCCGCATTGGCAAGACTACGCTGTAAGCATCTAGAATCCGCATGGGAGGATACACTGGTGGAGGTATCGATAGTGAGGCCACAAAGTCTGTTAAAATTGGCATCAAGCGCAGGCATCTAGAAAGGTGACTACTTTTCATGGACCTAGTAACTGAACACCATCTAGTATCGAAAAGGACCAAAACTAGTATATGTGAGGCTCATTGGCCTACCAGACTAACATAACCTAATAAATGTATTTAAAGTTCGATATTTACTAAATCTCATATTAGTCTTAAACCTTTTTAGATAATATAAGGCTAGACAAGAAAGTTATTTTAACCGATTGATAGCGCTACAGTTGTACAAAAATCACAGAAAGCTGTGATCTGTACTACTGAAACCCGGTTTTACAAATTTTACGATATTTAAATGGACATAAATTGATGGAATTCAGATTAATATAGAACCAACGACCATTACAGCAGCAGAATCTATCTAAACTGCGCGTGGTAAGTATGATATTACAACAAAACATCACGTCGCTGGAGTTGAACCCGGTCTTATCTACTCTTGGACTATCATTTCGGCGATTTACGTCCCCGGCGATTTACGTCACCAGGTAAATGATATTTTAAAAAATGTATTTTGCTAAATTGGTAGGTCTGTCCTTAATTACTATGCCAAATATGAGCGCGATCTGTTAACCAGTTTGTTTACAGCAGCGCTTAAGTCGGTACAGCTCAGTAGCGCGTTCTGATTTTTAAAATGGCTAAAAATATCGAATAGGGAATTTGTTTCAAATTTTGTATTCCTAAACAAATTTCGTGCTGAATCATTGCGAATGTTGGAAAAGGCTTACAGTGATTCAGTTTTACCAAAAACATAAGTCTACATGTAGTACGAAGCCTTCAAAAACGGTCGAGAGATCGTTGAAGACATACCTCGTTCTGGACGACCTTCGACCTCTTCAACTGATTAAAATTTAAAAAAAGTGAAGGATATGACGATTTTTAAGTAAGCAAGTGTTAGAGAGATGGCAAGAGAGCTCGACATCTCTCGCGAGTGCGTCCGAATGATTTTGGTGCATATTTTGGATAGGAAACGCGTTCTTGCTCGGCTCGTCCCGATAAAGCTGAATTTTTCTGTTTCTTTTATTTCTATTTAGTATTTTTATTCGTTGAAAAAAAAGGTGACTCGTTTAAAATTATAAGTGGAGCAACTCGGAGATTAAAAACAAAAAGTCATTCGAAAAACAATATCCGGAAACACGCAGTTCGAATATTCGATACCGTAAAGTTCAATTGATGTCTGGTTGTATCATTGCACTGTACATAAGTAGTTGTGATTGATAAAAAATTATAATATAATATTGAACCACAAAACATATTTATTACTTGTATAATGAGAGCAAAACAATGAAAAAGTAAACTTGCAAAAATTCCACAGATATCTGCATGTCTGCATAAAACTCAGGCACAGTGGGCTATAAACAAACTGCTACAATATTGAAAATTTTCGATATTTTTTAATGATATATATGTACATGGATTCGTGTGTATATGTATATGCATATTATACATCAACTAAAATTTACCGCTTGTTAATCACCTTTTCTATGGAATTTCCACGCCTATCCGCGCCAGAAATTACACGTATCCACTATGCAAACCAGCAGCCGATAAACACATTTTCTTGATTTGTAGAAATTTCTAGAAAATTACGCCGCTTCTCAGCATTTTTATTGAACAGTTTTCACAGTATTTGCAATTATTTCGACTTTACGCGCAATTTGCCTTATCACAGGCGTCTGGCCGTTAACATATGTTTGTGCCACTCTAGTAAATGTTAAAATATTTGTGTATTTGTATATATGTACATATGTATGTTTGTACGTCTGCAACACAAAGGCGCTTGTGTAAGTTATTGGCGCGGTGTGGGCGGTATGTCGAACGCTTGCGCACAGCACCAGACCGCTGCGAATATGCAGCAAAAAAAAAAGTATAGCAAAAATGTAATCAAAATTTAAAACAAAAAATTCATGAAATTCGCCAAAACGTTTTTACGCACAATCAAACTCCGGCGATACGCTGCGCCTTTGCAGTTATCTACTTAATACGCCAGCGCATATTCGCAGCGCACATTTCAGCTGACTTTAGAACGAGTATGAAATCATGAGAACAACACACTGAACGCTGCAACTACTGCACAATGCAACAACAACAATAATAACACAATAGTTATAACAATTATGAACAACAATAACAATAATAGGCGCACAATCAGCACGGCGTGCGGTGGGACGTAGCACGCGCTGCTCGAGACGGCGGATATGATGGAGCGCAGAAGAAAGAAATCCGCAAAACAGAAAAAAAAATTAAAAAATAAATTCCAATATAAACTCGATTTACGCGACGACTATTGTTCGTTATAAACGCTCCGCTCTGACTGCGATTGAAATTTCGCTGTGCTTAACCGCTGAGCGTTATAATAACTACGAGCGCTACGACGTTTGTGATCAGCGTTGCTAGACGACGAGCAGCGGAGTAGTACCGAGCCGAATGCTGCGTGTATATCCAAATCGGTCAGCGTGTTGTCAGTAACTGTTCAAATGACGTTCAAGAGAAAGACGAGTCACTGGCATAAGCTACTACTACTACCACAAAGGCATTTGTTTTGTTTGTTTGGAATAATATATTGGAAGCTGAGGTTGGAGCAAGAGCAGAGATCGGAGCAAAAGTAGAGATCGGAGCAGAAGCAGAGATCGGAGCTGCTGAGGTTTAAACAGAAGATGAGGTTGAGTTCGGAGAAAAAGCTGAAATGGAGCAGAAGCAGAGATTGACTGAGATTGGACCAGAAGCTGAGGTTGGACCAGAAGCTGAAATTGGAGCAGAAGCTGTAATTAAATTAGAAGCTAAGATTGGTGTTGAAGCTGAGCCCAGCGACGAGGTTGACAAGTGTGTAGCGAGTGCAATGAAGCGGCAAGTGTGAGTGTACACACGCAGTTCAAGCAGAGCTGTGATAAACAAGTGCCGATCGACACTCTACATGCATATCAGCTTCTAAATATATGGATATTAAGTCCGTTACGCTCTTGCTGACTTTACCAGAGTCAGAGCTTGGTGTAAACTTCAATGCATGGCTGTAATTGGCACTAGCGGGTGGTGTGCACTATAGACGCACTCTCCGTGCTCAGCAGAGTCAACGTAAACAACTGCGTCATCAATGGCTTCCACAAGATTTAGAGTATCCAACATGTATACGAAGTTTCAGCGTCCATATACTCAGCTTAGACCGCCTGCTTTCACAAGTGCGCTCTCCCTGTCGCTCTCTCGTCAATATTGTCCTATAAAATGTTTGTAACTCGCGCCCGTAGTGATCTTCGTACCGCTTTCGTATTTGTTAAAGTAGTCTATTTGCATTTAATTGAAGTTCAGGCGAACGATTCACTCAGAGACTCGGTTTACACATGGCTGCCTTGCGTACTCGTGCTGTGTCTGCCGACTTGTTGACAGCAGCTTTACACAATAGTTGGGTCAGCCACTACTACGGCTACAACTATCTCATATGCCCAGCATATCCACCCCCATTATTAAAATGTTGAAATTAATCTGATAAACAATTTAACTGATTATCGCTTCATTGAAGTTGTTGTAAGCGCGGTGGCGCACACCGTCACCGAACCTAACTGCTTGCCATGTCTGCAATTTGTCTACACATGCGTGTGACTTGATCTTTATATGAAATTGCAGCATGAGAAGGTTTTGTGCTCGTTGCACAGAACTTGCGGGCCTTTAATTGAATTTAAAAGAGGAGCTCGGATTAAAGCTGTAAGCGCCGGTTTCTTGTTTGGAGGCATAAAAGAGAAAAGCCAACTTCGGTTAAGCTATACTTTACGAATACAAAAGCCTCTATACAAGAACTTAATTCTGATCGGTAAGTTTGTATGGCACCAATTTGCCTTGGACAACAAGCCGTTCCCACGACATTCGGTTCTACGTAACCGGAACGGACCCGGATTTTTATCCATCCAAAGACTGTCATCTCATCAGAATTCCGCCACTACAACAACAACACTCCAAGCAAGATTTCATGAAGAGATCTCGTCAAATAAAAACGTTTTTCTTAATTGATCGATCAGTTTGCATGGCAGCTACCATATAGTATATACTATGGGGTCCGATATCGGTGGTTCTGACGAATGAACAACTTTTTGGGGATACATCGATTTCTTAAAAACTGAGGCACTAGTTTGCGTTTGTACAAATGGATAGACAGGCAGACAAATTTCGTGCAAAACTTGATATACTATTCAGGGTATAAAAATATGAAACAGCCTTTAGGCTGTTCCCAGTTCCCAGTTCGTAAACTTTATAGAATTTCTGGTTTAAAATTTAAACAGATTCTCATCTCCCCGCCACATCGTCTTGGGAATACTAGTCTAACCGATCCAATATTGCCAGTGTCCTTCTGAAGGATTTATTTTCTCGAAATGGTCTGCCGCAGCTAGTTTGTCCATTAACCATTTACTCAACTTAAGCGCAAAAAATAGCCTGACCTTAACTGGATATAAATACAGCTCCCACGTCACACTTAGATGTGACACTCGACTGCTTTTGCTCCTTCATTCCTCATGCGACCGCTATTATTGTCAAAGTACAGAGCCACAACAATATCCTCGAGTCGCTGGCGGGCAGCACGTGTGGAAAAGACAGAGAAACGTTGTGGGCAACTTACCAGGCAATCGGTCGGCTGGTTCATAACTACGCCGCACCAATACAATATAGTTGCTTGGATGTAGTGAAACGTTGGCGAGGAAGCTTCAGACATGCGATTACTAATATGCTCGCCTGGATCCAGTGAAACGCAGACAAGGAATTTTCAGACATAACAGAACACTACCCACCACTATAACGGGGTGCCTTTTGATCTCCCTTATCGAACATCTATACAGTGAGGCCTGTGTGCTCCCAGTTAATTAGTAAAACGAGCAATTTCTGCAGGGGTGTTTTCGTAGCAGTCATTCCTGCAGTCACGCTGCAGCGGAAGCGTCTTCTAGGAGCATCAGGAGGTTCTTTCTCAACAATGTCGACGACATAAGACAATACGCCGACCAGACTTCGGACGCAACTAACTTTAGACATGTACTGACCGTGATTAACACCTTCACCGACTCCTTTTCAGTGAACGACGTTCTTGGAGTCAAACCACCGCTCATTGCAGACGACGCGCTCGAGTTACCGCGAGAAATGAGAGTGACTATTGCGCAGCTTCATTCTGGATACTTTAGCAGGTTAAACTCCTATTTATCCAGAATCGACCTCGACATACCAATACTGCTCAGCCTATGGTGCGACCGTTCCTATTACAGTCCAGTCTACGTAATCGGAACGAATGCAGAATTTTTATCCGGCCAAGGACTGTCAACTCGGCATAATTTAGCCGTCACAACCACAACAACCCCTGCGAAAGAGCTCCCGTTGAATGACTTCGATGGTGTTGTTGTTGTTGTAGCGGTAAAAAAATGAAATAATTTGGAGGAATGCTGTCGGTTTGACAGTCTTGGTCGGATAAAATTCCGGGTTCGTTCCGGTTACGCAGACTTTCATGATAATTATGTAGTTTGTACTCGCCCATAAAAGATTCTAGATACACAGTTAAAACAACAATAACCTATATTACCCATCGGCAGGCTCATTACTTGCTATAATTATGGGTACCAAAAGTTCGTTCCATTAAAATGAAGTTTTCAGACGTTTGCTTTATAACAAATAAAGATAGACCCTATATATCCATCGCTTTAAAAAGTAGATATGTCTTAATCATGATACCATACCATACCTGAAGAAGCTGTACTTTAGATAGTCCGGATAATCGCATACATTTTGAGGTTATGTGAAAATAGTGTATATACAAAGTTGTAGGTATTTTTATTACCTATTGCTTTGTTATATAACTTTTTCCCTTAGCACCCGTAGTTTTGCTGGAAATCGAAATAACCGTTGTTAACCCTTAAAAATTCAACAACCCTCTCCACTTTCCGACCTCAGATCGTCCTTAAATAATTTTTCCATACATTTTTGTTATTTTATCTTGCTTTTACAGAAGGTTTATCCTACTATAGTTTTTTTACTTTAAAAAAATTTCTTTACCCTTTTTTTAAACTTCTTCCTTTTAAAGAAACGATCACTAAATAAATTTTTAGAGTGAATTTCCACAATTGTTTTATTTTAAGGATAAACGTTGTAGTAATGTTTACGTTTGCACTGCAAACATAAACATTTTCTTAATCAATATGTGTGCTAATTAAATTATGAATACTCGCGCACAATAAATTGTTCGAAATTAAATTTAAAGTAAATTAAAATTTTTAAGAATTTGTATCGCTTCTTTGCTCTCTTTAATAGTGCTGACAATATCGGTGATGACTGGAAGAAAAAAAAAAAACATATTAATTAAAATATATGCTTATACAGAAAATAAAAATATTTTAGAGAAAATATGAAAACGGTTCTATGTACATAACCTCAAAATATTATATGAAAAAGCAATCAAAGATTGTCACTGTAGCAACGTTTAGCAAAACTTTTTTGAAAAAAGTTTTAAAATGCTGCTACAACAACAACTGCAGCTACATATACCACCAAAATAAGGTGCATATTTACTAACTTTTTCGTTCATCAGCCGACATAAGCAGTGATAATATGCCAACTTGATTATTTTTACTTATTTCCAAGAGTGTGCTAGCGATGGCTGCATCCTGCTGCACTAAGTAGAAGTCCCGCATTGTGTGTAACAAGTCCGTTAGCGTGTCCGAATCGAAACCAGCGCCGAGTATTTTACGCAATTGTGTCACATTAATGCTCTGCAAAAGGAAAAATATGGTAAATAGCATTAATAATGGTGCCCAAAAAATAAAAACTTACAATATTTGCTGGAAAATAACAGTAATTACAAAATAATTAAATAATAAAACCGCAACGGACATACCTTTAAGTATTTGTACTTCAGCGCAGGCGTTAATTCTTTCCAATTCGAGTAAAATTGCGCTGTAGATGTGGGTGGCGGTGGTAGGGGGCGCTAAAATGAAAATATAAATTATTTTGTTTTAATAAAAATATAAATAATTGTGATTAAAATGAGGTTAATATAAAAATTAAATGTAAAAAATAAATTTATAGTAAAAAAATTAATAAAAAATTAAATAAAAACAAATTAATTAAAATAAAGTACAAAAAAAAAAAACATTTAAAATAAAATATGAAATTAAAACAAAATATAACAATAATACAACAAATTATCATCAAGCAAACTGTTAATTTAACTCAATTGAACTCAACAACGTGACAATGAAATAAACTTTCATACAAACATACAAGACGCATTTGTTAAATTTAAACACATATTTTATTTTGAGACAATTTATTAAGTTTATAGCCACTATATAAACACAAAACAAATCACCAGTAAACAAACTAATTTAATAATACTACTTATAACAAATATTTGTATAACCAATTTGTTATTGATTTTGTAAAATCTATAAATTTTTTTATATTTTGTTTGATTTTTTTTTAATAATAATGGCTGTGAAATCGTTAACATATAATAAAAATTTGTGCTTTCAAAATTGTTTGGCATTTCACTAGATTGACACTAAAACATTTGAAATTGCTAATAAACTACTTTTGCTATTTGGCACCATTATTCATTGACAATTACCCATAAATTAAACAATTAACCATAAATTAGATTTCCCACATAGCGTATACTACATATTTGCTAACAAGTTGAAAAATAAATAGTAATAAATTTATAATTGACTTATTTCCGCAGTCTGCGTTTAAACAAATTTTGGCTACTCTGTTTAATGGCGTCAAAAAATCGTATCAATATAGCAATTAACGCGGTGAAAAAGGAAAAAAATGCGCTTACGTTTCCACTCAGTAATTGCACATCCCGGCCGACCGTCGCGGTAGATCGATTCACTTCGATCACTGAGGTTTTTTGGTCATCTTTGGTATTTTGATTTTCATTCAATTTATTCGTAACTTTACTTGAAGTTGTAGCAGGTTTGCCGAGCATTTTGTCAAAGGCAGAACTATTCGATTTCTTAACTTCGATGAATGGCCCACAATTACTATTAAATAATTTATCGATATCTTCATCGGAGATTTTCAAATTAGTATTTTCACAATTTTTTGTATCTTTTGGGCCAATCACATCCGCGATGGGTACACGTCGAAGCGGTTTATTTGAACGTTTGTATGGCGGCTTATCAATTGGCAGTATGTCAATCATGTCAGCACGCGGCGCACTAAAGTTCGGACCCTTGGCGCTTTTTACTGAAAAAAAGCATAAACAATATAACAACAGAAATTTTAAGCAGACAGTGTGGTAAATATGGAACGCAAATATATTTTCAATATATATTTATACAAACGGCGCGATTAATATTAGTATTTTTAATCTTAAGCATTTTTGCCTCATAACATTACTTAAAATTGGCTTGTACTTACCGTTTTTTCGTAATCTCTCGTTGATGCGTTCCAAACTTTTATTCGCTTCACCATTTTTGGGTTCGATCATAAGCACAGTCGTACAATCTTTAAGCGCATCCATATCATTGCCGAGACACTCATTCGCCTGCATGCGCCGATAGTAAGCCTTAACGGATAAACTGTCGATTTCTATGGCTTGTTCACAATCTTCAATACATTCATTATATCTAAATAAGTAAAAAAAAATTAAAATATTTTTTACACATTTCCCCTCATATTTGTTACTAACCTTTCCAACTTCAGGTAGCACAACGCGCGATTGCAAAAGTATATGGGATCCTCTGGGAATATATCAATTGCGTTGGTGTATTCATTAATTGCCTTTTCATATTCGCCCAGCTTAACATGCTTGTTGCCCTTATCCTTTATTTCATTAGCTTGTTTACGTTTTTCCTCGTTGACATCAAGCGGTTTTTCTAATTTTTCCGTAGGTGTTGTGGCTGGTAATTATATGCATAGAAAATACAAATAAATTAAATGTACAATTTACAA
The DNA here is from genome assembly GCF_023373825.1 of Bactrocera dorsalis. Lineage (NCBI taxonomy): Eukaryota > Metazoa > Arthropoda > Insecta > Diptera > Tephritidae > Bactrocera > Bactrocera dorsalis. The sequence continues at coordinate 70,893,019 of NC_064305.1, forward strand.
GTAAATCGTATGCTTACTACCGCTGGAACTCGAGGGTGAATTATCATTATCCTTGGCAACGGAGTTTGTTCTAGAACTTTGCTGTTGTTGTTTTTGCTGTTTGTTATTTTGCGCAGGTTGTTTGTCTGCAAGAACATGACTTCGTATTGGCACATTTACTTGCTGCTTATTTTTAAGTGAAATATTATTACTTTATTGTACATAATTTATTTAAATAATATTCATTTACCTCTTCTTTATCTACGTTAGCTGGACGTCGATGTAACTCCTTTTCTTTGGCCTTCATTTCCTGTTCCCAGCTATAGAGATCATTTAGTGTGTTTCGCACCTCCTCCGCATTATTGCGCACTTGCAACTGAATTTCATGCGATTTTTTCAAAGCATCCATTTTATTTGCTATTAACTATTTATGTATATGACAATTATTTAGTAAAAATATTTAATAAAACTGAAAGCGCGCTGAAAGCTATTAAATTGAGTTGCTTTGTTTTCTTGCTGGTTCAATAATACGAACTGTCATGTCACGTTGGTGCTGTTCACATCAGATGTTTGACAGACCATTCACGATGGCTGCATTCAAAGTGAAAATATATTGATTTGTTAGGTAGAAAACTTAAAGATTTTGAATTAAATTAATTATATTTATAAAAATAATATTTTATATTGACAAGGAGTTGTTTATTTTATGATTCTAAGACTATTTTTATTGTGAATGACGTAATTCACTCATAGGTGGCGCTGTGTAAGCAGCGTTAGCCTTGTTTACAACTACAAAGTTGCGGCACCATTTTGTTCGGGAAACAGTTATTCGTCAAGTTCAGTGCAAATTTAGTTTCGCAAAGTAAAAAATGTAATTTAATTGGTTTATTCAACAAAAATGTATAAAAACTGTGGTGAAATGTTTATAGTGATTGTGATACATAGTTTTTTTGTTAAATATAATTTCTACCTGCAGTTTTATTATGCGATGCCAGCTCGGTGCAGGAAACTGGAAATATCGCAAGTTTTGAACAAATATCCGTTTCCTTAACAAAAATTTCGGTTTAAACGTTCATTAAGACGCAAATTGGTTTCAAGAAGTGTTATAAAGTGCGCAAATATGAGCTATGGGCTAAATTGATTAGCGGAGCGCTAGCGCTCCACAAGTGTCAAAAAATAAACCGAAATAGCGCGTCATGACGCAAATACGAGCAAACATTCATACCCAGATGTCGCTGTGTGGCCAACTACAAAATTGCGACACCACATTGTGCGGAAACAATGATACGTCGAGCTCAAAAGAGTTTTAACCAAATATCCGTTTCCTTTAAGTTAATTTCCCTCTCCGGACCGAAGATATCGAAAAGTTGGACGCAAAAATGTTATGATTTGCGATAGCTTGCGTTGCAAATCAGCTTAGTAAGAGAAGTGCTAGTGCTCTATACATATGAGAATCAAAAATAACAATCGGGTCTACACAATTAAGTTCTTTGTGATAAATATAAATATCAGAAATGCAGATGGCGTTGTAAAACGTTACCATAGCTACAAAGTCGGATATTATCTACGTTGTCCGCAAACAGTTAAGTTTTTTGAAAATTTTAAATTTAACGAAATGCAATGGTTTAACCTGCGTTATCAACCATCGTATTGCCGGCCGGCGATTCAATGCAGAATATTGTAGACTTAATTAAATAACAGAATAGAACTATAAAATTATAAATATTAAGAAAAAATTAAAAGTGCAGATTTCATGCGTTTTATAAAATAAAAATAATTATGTTACCGTATAAAATTAAAGAGTTATTAAAGACAAACGACTTAAATTTCGTTTGAGAGGTGAATAGTGAAAACCAAATATGTATATATGTGATTATATACGCGCGTGTGATGTCGAAAGCTATGAGGTTTTATTTGTTTGTTTTATTAAAATTAAATTAAAAAATAAAATGATTAGCATCAATAAGTGTAGTGTAAAGTGAAATTAAAAAATAAAATGATTAGCATCAATAAGTGTAGTGTAATGTGAAATTCAGAAAAAATACAAAGTATGTAGTATGAGCTGACGAAAAAATTTGAAATGCATATAATGATAGCACCAGAAATCGAGCAGGTGAGTGATAATAAAACATAAATTACTTTACTAGGAAAAATGGCATAAACTTGTATTAACATGTAATGGAAAAATTTATTTAAAAAATATAATATTTGAATGGCAAGAGGAAAATGTTTGTGAATAAGTATTATATTGATTTGTCTACGCATGTTTGTATAAGCTGAATATAATTTTGTGCTACTGATTTTATATTGTAAATATTATAGGAAGTGCTATAAATGAGTCGCCATACTTTTTTGTCGGTATGGCAGTTTTTGTTGGTAATGTGGTTTCATTATTGTTTTTTGATTTGTTTAGAAATTTGGTATTTACACTTTTATAGTTGAAGCAAATTAATCTTCTGCATGTGCTCTGAAATTTTTGGAAACAAATATTTTAAACTCGGCCATTGCGACAGGATAATATAAAGTGAAAAAAATACGTTTTCCTTAGATGAAGGAAAAAAGCTGTTAATTGGATTTTTAGCAAAAATTTTTAGAAAAAAATGAAAATTTCTGTGAAAATGTCGCGACATCTTTTCCACATAATTGTAATCAAAAAAACATAGTTTCGAGAAAAAGGCGTTTAAAAACGTCGCACTTAACCGAGCCAGCCTTAAGGCTTTATCTCCTATTACTCGTATCTATAGGATAATATTCTAGAGGTGATGTAGAATTTAATCAGACAATAAAAAACATTTTTTGAAAACCGTAAACCCATAATTTCTAAACTTGTGTATTTTCTTATACATTTTTTAGAATTTTTTTTTTTAGAAAAAGATTTATTAATTTATTTAGTATAGTTACTTATTAATATAGTCATCATATACTAAGCTTTCAGTGTCATAACATATTTCCCACTAAATTAATATTAGTCCTAACATGAGTTAAACTGCCCCATAAAATAGGCGCGAAGCCCCATTTAACACTTACTTCCACAATCATTCACTAGAAAGCATATACAAACATACATATGTACATACATATATTGTTTTACCCGCGCATATCAAGACAACCGTACCGCTTTATCCATTCCGTCACCATCCGCATGACACTTCAGCATAGGGAATTGACGTGCGCGCCTGATTAGGGAAATAATTATACCATCGCGACTGCTGAAAAGTGAAATTAATTATTTACTTGTACCGGCGTGCATACAACAAAATATAGCTGTATAGTATGTATGTACATATGTACATATGTATGAACGGTTTGTGGTTAACTCTGGCACTTGGACGAGGAAGAAAAATTGCAGTTATTAGACTAAGTTTACACTTTTCACACAAAATAACTTCATAACATTGTGGAAATTCTAAATTGTGTCTTAATGCGAATTTTATGCATCGCTGATATTATACGAACCTATGCAATGTTCTTAAGTGTGGCTGCTGATTGCTCTGCTCACGGCTCGTACGCTCGTTAGTGTATTAACATATCCCTATAATTTTATGCATAAGAAGAAGTCATATTAATTATGCGAACACTGGTTTATTTATTACAAAAATAACGCATTTACAGTTAAAATTTATTTTTTAAGTCATTTGAATGTGTGATCTTGTTTATTATACATACCCTGAAGTTTGCCACAGAGTTTGTAACACCCAGAAGGAAAGGTTGGAGACTCTATTATGTACACATACTTGTATGCATAAACATATATGTACATATGTATGTATGTATGTATGTATATGATTAGCATAAATAGCTTAGTCTATTCAGCCATGTCCGTCTATCTGCTTGGATTTGTGTTTATGCTAACTAGTCTCTCAATTTTTGAGACATTGATATGGAATTAAGAAGCAATTCATTCTTGGCTCTTGTTGTTGTTGTAGGACAGAATTCCGCCGAGCAGACAATCCTTGACCGGATAAAAAATCCGGGTTCATTCCAGTTACGTAGACCCGACTGTCGGGGAAACAGATTCTACTCTCTTCAAATATACATACTAGGCACAACTTGATTTTCACTAATAAATATTTAAGAAAAATAAAATAAAAAATAGCGACTGGAATTGTCCAAGGCCCACTAACAAAGCGAAGAGCATCCTTTGCGTCCTGAGAAACTCATGTTATTCAAAATTACATATAATTACGAGTATTTTTTTAGTTTAGTTATATGTATATTTGAAAAAAAAAATCCAACAACCACAAATGTTTCCCTCCAATCAAAAGCAAATGCAGCGGCAATGAATCCACCTTTGTGCATAGACATTATCCGCGTCTCGCTGCCCCCGAAAATTGTCTGTCTGTCTGTCAGTTGGGATGCTGTCGCTCCGATTGGCACAGCGTCTGGCTGGCTCGAGCAGCTACATAATTACGCATCACTTTTCCTTGCGCTCTTGTATTATTATAATTTTTTTGCAAATGTTGTTCGTTTTGTATTTGTTATCTCGTTCTTTTAAACTTATTTATGAACTGCGTAACTGAACTTGACCCACAGCGTGTGAGAAAGTTATGTTAGAAAATTGCGTGCGTGTTCATATCTTTGTTTTTGTTATTCTTTCAGGTTATTTTTTTAAATTTTTTGATTGTACATTGTTTTTATATCTGCAGGATTGCGTGTTTCCTTTTAATTTGCAGTATTATTATAACTTTAAGAGTATAGGCAGTAAGAGTTTAATTTGGCTGAAATTATGGGGTTTTAAAAGTTTTAAAAATTCGTTACTTTTTTGTTGTATCTCATAATATGTGCTCATAGCGCTTATGTTGGAAAAAAGCTTCGGAGAAAATACCGTATGGATGTAGTATCGCACCAATTTTAGTGTGTTCGCTTGCTCAAGATTGAGGGCATATAATAGCTATAATATAAAAAATCAAATTCGTTTAACTTTAATAATTATAAATGTAAAACAAAGAAAAGAGAAAAAATACATAAAATTAAATAAAAAAATGTAAAAAATCAAATTTGAAATAATAATAGTAGTTCCAAGAATAATAATAATGTGGGTAAAAAATAGTAAGACATTTCTGACTTCTGTCAGTGTCACATCAAAATAATCTTTAGCGTTTAGTATACGCTTATCTTTCAGAAGTAGTTACATAAAGTGCATTCGGTGATTTTTATGATGAGAAAAATTATTCAACAAAGAAGTTGCATTAAATTTTGTGTACGGAATCAAATTCTTGTACCGAAAGGTTCAGAATGTTGGAAAAGGCCTTCGGTGATAATTTTTTATCACGAGCAAATGTTATTGATTAGTACAAATTATTCAAAGACGGTCGAGAATGCGTTGACGACGAACCAAGTCTAGGACAAGCCAATAAAATAAAGGAATTGGTGCCTGAGAATCGACGATTAACAGTCAGAGCTCTTACTGGCATTGTTGGAATATCGGAAGGATCAGTGAAAACCATGTTGAAATATCATTTGGACCTAAGCACGATTGGTTCTAAAATCACTAAATTTTTTCGAAAAACAGGAACACTTTAACATCTAATGATTTCCGTACGTGTTGCTTAGTGCTATGAGTTTCCGTACAAAGTTCAAATAACAAGCCGATTAAACCCTTTATCCATACGCATAGGGAAAAATTGATTAAAATGGTCAAGAAGACAATAATTTGATAAATTGCCTGTTTACATCTGATAAGGCTCATTTTGATCTAAACGGCAATGTGAACAAGAAAAATTACCGTGTATCTTCCTCTTCTTTATTGGCGTAGACAACGCTTCCCGGTTATAGTCAAGTTTGCAACAGCGCCCTAGTCAAAACTTTACAGCCTTTTCGCTGTTTGGCACCAATTGGAGATTCCAAATGTAGCCACGTCCTTCTCCACCTGGTCTTTCCAACGGAGTGGATGTCCTTCTCTTCCTCTGCTTGCCCCAGCGGGTACTGCGTCGAATACTCTCATCCATTCGGACGACATTACCTAGCCAGCGTAGTCGCTGCCTCTTAATTCGCTGAACTATGTCAATGTCGTCATATATCGCGTACAGCTCATAGTTCCGCAGAACCTTTTTCTAGAAAACTCCTCACGCAGACTTATCAGATGTAGTCATCGTCCATGCCTTTGCAGTTTATAGGTGGATGGAGATGATGACTGACTTGTCTAGAGAGGACTTTACTTCTCAATTGCGTACTCAGTCCGAAGTATTTCTCGTCTTGTCTGGAACCTCGTTTGGTAGCGAACTGCTCTGAAAGGTCTTACCCGATCCCGACGGAACTTTTGATATTGCTCAGTGTTTGTAAAATAATATTACAGTAAAAGTTAAGAATTCTAAAGCGATATTTAATACACGAAAGATAGCTTTTCAACCGCTTCACCACGAAAACAAATAGCTCACAACTTTATTGACCACCAAATGTGTGAGGCAAGGTATGAAAATTAGTTCATTGATCGCGCGCAAGTAATCGGCAACACGTTTACGCGGGCACTACGGAAATGCACGTCAGAAAATTTTTAGGTCAACGCAATCAACAAATCAACGCGAATAAATTCGTGCAACACGAGCATAAAGTCTTAACTTATTCGCAATGTAAGTAAAGGTGAAGACAAATTTGTACAGACAGACATAAGTATAAATAGTGCTTTATAAGACTACAAACCGATCAGCAAATCAATGAAGTCCAGCGTAAAACACTAAAACGGCACAAAACCTTGAGTTTCCGCTTGACTTTTTGCATGGAAATGTGATATTTGAACTTTGCGCATTTGCAGCTATTTAGTGTTGTTGTGTGCGTTCGATTTTACTTACATAAGCGTTTATATGTTATTTACAATATCTGTATATGTTATATATGTATGTATGTATATAGGAGATTTCAGTGCACAACCTTGCAAGAATAAAAGCGGCGCGCTAATCACTTGCATTCGCTCTGGCAGCGGAACTCTTTGGCTTTTGCGAAGCTTTAATCGAAACGTTGCTGGCTTCGGCTTTGGCTTACCGTGTATTTGTTGTTTCATTTGCGTCGGCTCTGGCAACGCTTCTTTAGACAATATGTTGCTGGCTGTACAATGCTGCTCTACAATTTACAACAATTGATTGCTGTCATTAAAGATGAAAAATTCTTCAAATGTCTGACGGAGTTTAAGGCGTTACGGCCACATGGAACGTACAAGCATACTAACAGTTATTACATATGTATATACATACATAGATGCATGCAAATGTGTTTGTTTACTGCAAAAAATCTGCTGCGCTGAGTTTAAAGATCAACGAAAGCAACAATAAAAACAAAATATCTACTTTAACATATAGAATTCGTACTTTTTATTCCTTTTCGCTTGTAATCGGTTCACGCGCGCTTTCGTAAATACTTAAGCTCATACATATGTATGTACACACATATGTATGTATGTAAGTTTTTACCCTCCTCCTATGCTTGTAAGCGTCCATTTTGTCTGCTGTGTGCTTTAAAAATTTGATTGGCCTACACTCCTTATTTGGTCGAGCTGATTTCGCTATGGTGTGAAGGTGATAATTTTCAGTTGCCCTTAATGTATGCAATTTTTTCAGTGTTTAAACTCTTAAAGAAGTCATTATGAAGGCATAAACCACAACGTGTTGTTCAAAAGCCGCCAGTGTGTGCTAAAATATATGCTGTCACATTTGATATAAATACATAGTCTTCTACTAATCCCATATCCTTTTCCTTGTGTAATTATGTAACAACAAGAATTTTTGTCCTTTTGCAAAAATTATTATTTTATATTCTATAAAAGAAGCATAAACTATTAAAAAATTAAGAACAACGGGACATGATCTCGCGTTTTACCCATTATTAGTGAACGTGTTGGGGTTAAAAGGCAATTCCTCCCAAATCTGGAGTTCTCAGCGGTGCTCTGTCCACTGCAACCGTATTTTAAAGATTTTTTCTCCAACAATTCACTACAATTTTCTCCAGGCGCTGTTTTTCTCCTTACGATCCTTCTATTTACTATACTGCATTGGCCTTATTATTTTTTTTGTTAATAGTTTCCTAGCTCACAGACCAAATTTCTTTAATGTTTTGTGATTTTCATTCACAATTCCTCCTCTCTCCCTCTTTGGCTGCTTACTATTGACTCCATATTAATTTTAAGTTCGAACTATGGGCTAAGCTATGCAAAACTTGGGCCGATTCGATTGAAAACTAATATTTTATTACTTTTTAAGAAAGCTTACAATTATTATTTTGCTCTAAGTAACACTAAACCGATGTATATTGAAGAAATATATAATTCTGAAAGTCTGTATTCATAGACCCTTCAATAACTAGCCATCGAATTACGAACAGTTACAGCGAAGGAGGTGGAGGAGGCGGAGGACGAGATCAAAAGCCATTCCTCCCGATCCCGAAGTTCTCAACGCTCTGTAACAATATAATACAATACAATCATGCGTGAGAGGCGGTTTTCTCTCTATTGAACCTTCCTCCTTTACAATTTTGAATTGTCGTTACTATATTTTTGACAATTGGAGTCATATCCTAGGTGAAATGATGTGATCATATTTTAAAAACTTACAGATCAATAATCATTATCTGTTTGCCAGTCCATTAAGATACAGAACTGTAAATTAGTACAACGAATCCCAATAATGAAGTGTTTTTTGAAAATTTATAAAATTAAGCGTGTCGTGACTTCTTAATATGTACAATGTATATACATATCAAACTATATCAGCCAATTTTTTTCAACCCTTCTTACGCTAGTCTGAAAATAGGTGAAATCGGACGATAACGCTGCCCACTCACCGTATAACGGTTTTGTTAAAAAGGCACAAAAAGGCTAAATGGAAGCAGGTGTCAAAATTGGACGATGAGCGTGTCAGGCCCACTTTTATGTGAAATCACTGGACTTATTCGACCGATTGCAACCAAGTTTGATACATAAAACACAAACCAAAACTTTGCACAAATGGTGCCCTCTTACTTTCAAAAATTGTCGAAATCAATTTATAACTTTTCAAGAACCCAGATGCATATGTGTACCCCAGTGCGTATGGATGACTTTTTGCCGAACATATCGGTACACCTGTGATCAAACTGAAAGGTGAATTTTAATTTTTACTTCGCGTATTTTTCGAATCGGTTTGTTTCTGTAAGTTATTAGTACCGTTGGTGACGTCTATGCTGAATTTCACGTTAAAATATTCATCTGTATTTGAGATACGCGTAGTTTTGTGAGGCTCCAAAAGTGAATTCTTCGATTTTTATTATGTCTGAATTTATTGAACAAAGAAGTGCGATAATGCACCATCTCATACTGGATTGGTTATTCGTGATCATTTGCACACATTTTCAACTAATATCATGCCGCAACCACCGCATTCGCCTGATTTATCTTCGTGCAACTTCTGGATATTCCCAAGATCACTCCGAGGACACCGTTTTGACTTAATTAAGGATATAAAAGCTGAATCAAAGAAGGCTCTGATGGCCATCACGACGGAGGATTTTTCCAAGTGCAATGTTGACTGGAAAATTCGTTGGCATAAGTGTATTGCAGTGGGAGGGGATTACTTTGAAGGAGATGAAGTGGACAAAATTCACCTTTCAATTTGATCACAGTAGTATGTTGACCCGAGTGCGTATGGATGACTTTTTGCAGAACATATCGGTCAATCTCTGATATATGTATAATTGAAATTCGGTGAAAATGTTTCTATGTTATAGTATGTCTGTATGTCAAAAATGAGTTGAATCGGAACCATAGCTCCGTTCACATATATCGGCAAAAATCGAGAAAACCTCGTACTTGAGTATGATTAAAACAAGCATAATTGTCATAAACTCGTTTATTTCAGCGGATTTTTCTCTTTCAAGTTTAATACAAAATCTTATTTTTATAATATTTTCCTTCCGAAAAAAGAACAATTGCTCTCTTTTTCTTTTATTCTGAGATCGTGGGTTTGTAATTTACATACTCCGGTACCGTCGGCTTTGGCTAAAGAATATGTACATATGTACATATCTATTTTATGGAGTCTTATGAAAATTTGTTTAATATTATATTATGTGACCTTTTTTCTTTTCATTCTTCTATTAAAAATTCGTATATAATGTCCATAACTCTCCGTTTTCTTTAACCAAACAACTGCATTTCTTCTATGAATGATAGTGATATGTGAATTTGTGATTACTTCATTAGCTTTTGAGTATATTTAATCAAAATACAAGTATTTTACGATTATAAAAGATAACAACAAACAAATCCACTTTCGTTTGTACGCACACTCCAACAACACGCTTATTCAGCAAGTGCTATATATAGAAATGATAAGGAGAATCTTTTCGCTAAGCAACTGACCATATCCGAACTATGTATATTTTATTGTGGTGTGGCTTCTTTATATAATTTACCGCTAACAATACCCTAATCTAAACAAATTTATACAAAGTGGCACACATTTTTAATGAACTACATTTGTGGGAGTGTGTGTGCGAGTATGTCGGTGCGTAATCGCCTGCTCGACGAGCGATTGAGATAATGTGCGCCGAAATAGCTCAGTTGGGAGAGCGTTAGACTGAAGATCTAAAGGTCCCCGGTTCAATCCCGGGTTTCGGCATAAACAATTATTTTGAAAAATTTTTTATTTTAAATATAATTTTTTATAATTTTTGGTTTTGTTAAGCAGTAAATAAGTATACTGCTTATCAAATACATACATACATGTATGAAAATAATTTGTTTCTACTTTTCTTGCTTCAGAACCGCTGAACTGTAGGAAAAATGAGTTATTACCGTGAGTCGATATAATTCATAACGGTTTGTTTATCGTTTTGCCTACATATACCCACAAAGGGTGTGTCGGTTTTTTTATAACTCTTTTGCATATATTAAATTTTAGCACATATTTCATAAATATTCAAAAGTAGTTTGCTTATATTCATTTATTGTACGTCCTTTGCTTGGTAAATGTTGCATAAAATATGTACGAACAAGGTGCATCCTGTAGAAAAAGACAACAAGCACTACAACAACTGTCGACTACTGTGCAAAGTTCAAACATTTGTTTTGCTGCTGACGTTTTTTCGCCTGCAGCGATTGGCACTTTTACGGTACATAGGCGAAAAACACACGGCTGTGAATCAATAGTACATATGATGAACATATCTACATACCGAATATATATGTACATATGTACATTTATTTCATACCTAAATTAAGTAGCATATTTCAATTTTTACATAATACACAAAGATTCCAAGGCAGATAAGAAATAAAACAAACTAGATCGCTGAGAAGGCGGGTAAACGGCACGTAGACGTTGAAATGTGTAGTCACGTGTACATTAATTTTTTCGTACGTCCATAAATATGCATGTACTAAGTCAAATATACACCATTGAGTAAAACTGAAGCTCCCCTACTTTCGTTTTTTATGTCTCATTTCTTGAAGAATATACGGTCTATAGCATACTTTTCGCAATACCATCACCTACATTCATTATTGGTTACCGAATAGATCACGGTCAGCACGCAGTGAAGAAAATAGAGCAGCCGTAGCTGCGAGTGTACACGAAGACCATGGAGAGTTTATTCGGCGCCGTTCGCAGAAACTCGGACTGACGTATGAAACGTTTTCGAACCAAATTTTGTTGAGCGATGAGGTCCATTTTTGGCTCACTAGGTATGTGAAGAAGCGAAATTGCCGTATTTGGGACGAAAAGCAACCTGAAGAAATTCAAGAACTGCCATTCATCCAGAAAAGACAACGGTTTGGTGTGTTTTGTGGACCGGCGGAAACAGAGTTAATGTTTTAAACTTGCCTATCCCAGCCCCATCGAGAACTTTTAGGAGATCGTTAATGCCAAAATAAAGCTAAAAAACTTATTGAACCTGTACAAATAGCTTGAAATGGCATACCTCATTTGTTCCTTCTATACCAAAACAGGCTGTCAACTAAGATAGAAATGGTTAAATTTTTTTAAGGAAGAGAAATAATAAAGAATTCAAGTAATACAGAATTAGCCCTAGGAAGGAGTAAGGAAAAGAGGACACTACTATTTTTTTGTTATTTGCTTTTCCCCTACTATTTACAGGAAGCTTCAAAGTTTTTTTTTTTAATATTTTTACCATTTTCCATCAATTTTTTATCAAAAAGTTCTGATGCCGAAACCCGGGATTGAACCGGGGACCTTTAGATCTTCAGTCTAACGCTCTCCCAACTGAGCTATTTCGGCTATATTAAACCGTTAGACGCCCAAACGGTTATTACAGCAGTTTACCGTTAATTAAAAATATTTTTGGTATGGTTTAGTAATCCCTCTATATGCTATTATAATAGTAGTGAGGTTAAGACATGAATAAAAATAAATATGAATAAAACTTTAAAAATTGTTTAATTAATACTATATTAACTATAAATAATATGTATTAAACATGACTATTTAATTATTATAAAGTAGTAAGAAGTATATTCAAAAAATGTACGTTATCACAAATAAATATAAATTGCCGAAACCCGGGATTGAACCGGGGACCTTTAGATCTTCAGTCTAACGCTCTCCCAACTGAGCTATTTCGGCAAGTAAAGAACCTTCGAAATTATTCCCGTTTTAAAGTTTCGAAATATTTTTTAAATTAATAAACAAAAAGAATTAATTTACAATTATATTAAAATATCCATCCAAAATATTGCATATTAACATAACGACGGAATTTTTTAATTCTCCATTAGCTCTTCCCCCTACTATTTACACGAAGTTTTAAACTTTTTCAATATTTTTTTTACTACTTTCATCTATTTTTTTATTAAAAAGTTCCGATGCCGAAACCCGGGATTGAACCGGGGACCTTTAGATCTTCAGTCTAACGCTCTCCCAACTGAGCTATTTCGGCTACATAAAAAAATACTCAACAGTAGGGTTACCGTTTTGCAGAAAAATGTTTTAAACTCATTTTTCAAAATCTTCGATAGCTAAGCTCTTATGGAAACCTATTTAGTCGTTTTCGAAAAGTTGAATTTTAAAGATTTTTTTCTTGAGATTCGTTCCGTTCAGTTCCTTTCTCTCGTAATATCTATTGATGTAACAGATTTAAGGCCGTTTTCTCAATGTCTGGTTAGCAGACAGTGAATTAGAATCTCAGGTGTCCCAATGAAAATGCCAAAGTTTAACCGTTACAAGCTGTCAGTGTAAGGGCCGTTTGCTCAATGTCTGGTTATCAATCAGTTAAGTTCTGCCCAATTTAACTGAGGCTCCTTCTTTCGGTAAAGAACTTGTTTTTTAACCAGAACTTAACTGATTGCTAACCAACTCGGAATTAAGTTATAAAATAATCAGAAAATTACTTAACATATCTTATTATCCACTTACTTTTAGCCTTAACTATCTTATATATCATAAAAATGATCGATTTATTACACTTTAACATACTTTATTGGGTAGTCGAAAAATTCTTTTCGTATTTTGTCAATAGATGTAGTTGCAGGTGTATATCTCCAGTGCCACCACTCACATTGGGTCATACCATATAGTGTTGGAAAGGTAAGATTTTAAGCTTCATTTAACCAAAAAATCAAAGTCGAAAATACTTTTTCGACTACCCAATGTAATAGTAAAATATAAATACTGACAAAAAGTAAAGTTTCTGCCGAAACCCGGGATTGAACCGGGGACCTTTAGATCTTCAGTCTAACGCTCTCCCAACTGAGCTATTTCGGCATCTTATCTAAAATTTCATGACAGTTTCTCAAATATAAAAGCAATGTTAAAACTTTAATTTGATCTGAAGAAAGGTTACATAAAATCAGAGCTTTGGACATACATTTGGGATATACAAAGTCAAATGTTTGGAAACTTGTATTTTGATCCATCAACTTTAAGCTTTCTCAGGGTAGTTAATAATGTTTTAAAGATCTAAAGTTTTTGAGAAAAGTTTTCTTCTAAATTTTCAAATTTTAGTTCCGTTGGAAATCAATTGCAATTTACAGGTTTTTACACTTTATATTTAACAAGATTACATCAATCTTTAATCAAGCAGCTCATAGTATCACCGATATGGCTTGACGTTGTGGGAAATTATCCACTTTGGATCACCAAAGACCATCCGTTTCAGAAAAGTATTAATTTTGTTGCAATTCGGAGGTTTATAAATTCGATACATCAGGTTTTTATATTAACTCTTGTGCTTGTTTTTATAAACAGTCTTGTTTTAATGGTACCAAATGGTTTTTTGTGCTATGTCCAGTTCATGGTAATCGGAGCAATGCTTACATGACGGTCGGCCGATTTCCATTACCTTACCGATATTTTCTGCAATTGGTCTTCCAAAGCGAGAATGCGCCCAACTTCTTCTTCTCTAATGCTAACTTTGGTTACGAACCAGTATTTCTTCTTTCTCTACATCAGTTTTAAGAAATCTAACCTGTGGTGCGGCATATCGGAGTATATATAGAGTTTTCCAATAAGGGTGGTATGATTTCTTAAAAAAAAAAATCCTAATTGTTAAGGAAACAATCGATACAGTTAAATTCTGAATAGTTCTGAGTAAGCATCATTCAAATGGCCTCCACGGATTCTTTTTCAGGAACGAGGTCGATAAACCCAATTTTAAAGTACTTTTTCCACTAAATCAAGTCGTATTCTTAAATAGTCCGTACAATATTCACTTCTAAAGCTTGAAGAGAGTCTGTTTTATTGTTAAAGGTCAATGCCTTAAAATAATCTCACAAGAAGTAGTCTAATGGTGTTAAATCACAACTTTTTGGAGTCCATCGAATATCACAATTTCTCGAATTAATCGAACCTCAAACTTGTTTTGGCAATAATTCAGTTGTTTCACGTGTTGGGCGGCACGTAGCTCCGTCTTGTTGGAACCAGATGTTGTCGAGATCAAAATCTTCAAATTACGGTCATAAAAAGTTGTTTATCATAGATCTATACTGCTCTCCATTGACAGTAACGGTGTCACCAGGTCCATTTCGAAAAAAGTGCCGAGCGATGATTCCACCAGACCAAAAACCACACCAAACTGTCAATTTAGGTGAAGGTAATGGTTGTTCTTGAATAATTTGTGGATTTTCTTTCAAATTCACTACTTCCAATGGCTCCAGTTATTGAATGAAAACAATTTTATATGAATGCAAGCCCAATTTTTTTTTAAAACTCGCAAGGTTGTGGTTTGAGACAGCCCCAATTCTTGAGAACGTCTTAGAGTCAAGAAATTGTGGTAGCAACAGTTGCCTGAACGGCAGCAAAGCTTTTAATACTCCGAGCGGCTGTCAAACTTATAAACCCATGTCTTATCGGTAGTTGTAATGCTCTCCTTGAATGTTAAATCGAAATTCACACGATAAAGTTATCTGTTTACGGTACTCTTTGAAAAAATTCAGCTTTATCTTAGAAATCATATCATCTCTATTGGAAAAGTTGGTAGTATTCCCTCTTATATAAAACATTCCAATACTCTGATATGTATTTATGCATGTCAACGTATATGTGTGTAGATATTCAGAAGTCATACATATTTCGTGTGCCTATTATTTCAAATATTTATTCTACCTAGTAGAAGCAACTATGAATCCATATTTATGACATACCAGAGACTCACTAGACGGCTAATAGAAAAATATTCAACAACAACGATTTAAAGCACATTCTTTTTGAACGGTTGCGTGCAGCATGCGCATGTTGGCTACTGTGGCACCAAACGCTAACCGCCGACGGATTTTTTTTTTTATTTTTTCCACACATTTTCATGTCGACCAAAAGCAAAACCGCACGCAAAGCACGCAATACGCGATCTGATGAATAAAATTAATAACGAAAACCGAAAAATCTTAAGAAACAGAATTAAGAGAGACATTCGGCGCGCAACGAGTAGCAAGTAAGAAGCAGAAAGCAGAAAAATAGACATTTAAAGCAAAGAAATTAACGAATAAAAAAATGAAAAAGTTTCGAAAATTTCTTCAACACAGCACAACTTCCTGTCTGCCCGCAGGGTGTGCGCTGAACGCAAGGTTGACTGCCTGGCCGGGTCGCTTGTGGCATGCAAAGGCCGTTCGCGCCGTTCGGGCTGATCGGCGGCGGTACGGATGCCGCGAAGACAGTCGTCGCCGCCGCCGCAACGCGTTGTCGCTGGCCATTGATGATCACTAAGCACCAGCGCTGACCCACGGTGATGAACGATGCCAGGAAAAGCTGACTGCGTGCGCTTGTTGTTGTATTTGTGCTTGGACTCGCGACGATTGTAGTTTGTTTTTATTGTTGTTTTAATTCATGCTTCAAGTTCTTACGTTTTTAGTGGCTTTTAACTTGGCGCTCGGTAATAATTTCATAATTATGGGTTTGCAGTCGCGCCAACTGATTCTGATTCGGCCAACAACACAAATAGTAGCAAAAACTTCAACCACAAATCGGTTTTAATAATAAAAACATAAATAAAGCAACAACTTGGCAAGTTGTATTTTTTATTGTTACGCCGCTTTTACTTTTTTCGGCTAGTTTAACTGTCCCTGACGAGGCTTTTTTCTTCATTTGGTCCCGCAGAAATGCGAATTCGCGCCGGTTTCAATGTCGCTTATGGGCGTGGCATTCCAGCGAAATGCTGCTCATACTTCATAGCTTGCGCTCTTTTCTTTTGTTGCCTGTAGTTGCTTTATGTTGTTATTGGCGGACGTCGCCGACGACTTTTTAATGTCCCACTTTTGATAAAGCATTGCGTGCGGCGTGCAGGGGTGCAATTTAATCATTTTGCTTAAAAAAAATCAAGGTTGCATTGATAAGAGACAGTGGCTTGGCAACTTTTGTACCGCGCTTAAGACAAAATTTGTATAACGGTGACACAGTTCGCTTTTATTTTTAGATTTTAAGTAGTTTTGGCGACCTTTCTTGAAATTCTTTTGAAAATAAAATTTATACATGATAGGGATTTGATAAGTGCCGAAATAGCTCAGTTGGGAGAGCGTTAGACTGAAGATCTAAAGGTCCCCGGTTCAATCCCGGGTTTCGGCAAATACAAACTTTTTGGTATTTGGTTTGGTATAATATACATACTTATATCAGAAATTTAGATACAATTGTTTACAATGTTGTTGTAGTTGGGTTTTTGTTGTAATGCGTGACCTAGTAAATAATATGTGCTTACATTAACAGCAGCAATAGTCATCGTAAAGTCACCAGGAGACTGACAATATGCTACAATCACATATTTTTGGCGGTCACTGGCCAACGGAAAGTGCTGAAGAAAGCTTCCACAATTCTTTTGTCTATAATGACAATGATGGCACAAGTTTATAACATTTGCACTGATTGCATACTCATATTTTTACTTCTAATTTTATGCAGTGCAAACAAACTCCGCAGAAAATCTGCTTGAGCATTGTATTGGCTTTGTTCCTGATCGGAAATACTAAAAGTGCCCATGTCATTCATAATCACGCTTCCACAATTCGCATATTCGAAAATCGCGGATATTTATGTAGACAAATCGTATAGAATTACAAGGGCTGTCCGATAAATAACCGACCTCAACGTGAAGCTAGCGGCACATATGAAAAAAAAGTTTCTACTTCAAATTGTGCATATTATAATAGCTACCAGACATGCTTCATTGCGCAATTATCTGTTGACAGTCGTTTTTGTGAGTCTATTTCGGTGATTTCCCCAAAATGGAAAAATTTGAATATCGAGTTGTAATTAAATTTTTATTTTTGAAAGGCAATACGCCTTCACAAATCAAAGATGAGTTGGACTCTGTGTATGGTGACTCTGCACCATCGTTTGCCACCGCATCGTATATATGGTTAGTCCTCGTCTGCTAACTTATTTGCGTATTTAGTATAACAGGAGTTATCCATAATTCCATTTAGGTTAAGTTAAGTAAGGTTAGTCTGGTAAGCCAATGAACCTCTTCTAGTGTATCATGATGTGGGGACCCCAAATGCTTACAGCTCGATCTGGCAGCCGCATTCAGCGGGCTTGTGTCGCCACCAGACAGTGACCACTTAGTTTTCCGATCATGTTTCTATAGTCTCTTCTATCGACCTCCAGTAGGAATTTTGTGTACTTCTGATCCACCGTTTTGCACATGACTTTTACAGTTTTGCACCCACGTAGCTTGTTCCATAGGGTTTTGATTTTCCTTATCATGCTTTTGTTCAGATCGTCGTATTGACAATATCTCCCAATGTTGATGATGTTTTCAGTTGTTAGTCTTGCTCCATTCTTAGCAATCCCGCCAATTATTTCAGTGGTCTCGATGCTCTTGTGGCCTGTAATTCATTAGAAGTGAAGTTGTTTGGTTCTGGCAACATTTTCCACTGTTACTCTGCTTCCTAAGGCACTCACTGGCATCACTGTCCACTGCTGCCCTGCTTCCTAAGACACTTCTGGTCGATATGCGATACGCGGTTACTTCCTTCACTGCTGCTTGGGTGTCTACGCAGATTTTGACTCGGGAATTGGCAGCAGGTGCATTAGAGGCCAGCTCCGCGGCTTTCGCAATAGCAAAGACCTCAACTTGAAATATACTGCAGTGGTCCAGCAGTGGTAAAATACTGCCTTATGCCTAACTCTGGACAGTATATCTCCGCACAAACTCCATCCTCCATTTTCGAGCCATCCGTATTAATGTTTAGAGTGTTAGAGTAAATTTATAAGTCTTAGCTTTTTAATTGAGAAAGAACGTCATTTATCCATTCTGTACATAATATAATATAAAGTAATATTTGAAAGTAAGTAGTTGTCACTTAAGTATTGCTGATGTAAAGACCTCTAGAGTCTTTAATTGCGGGTTTTGCCTTCTAGTGACGGAAATATTTGTATTTAGAATACAATATTGGAGTACATCTCTCTCGTTAAGAATTATCAGAATATTTATATGAATATCAGTGCTTTTTAACTGCTATTTAGGACTCGAAACTGAATTCGAAGTTTATTCAATTCTTCTCGAAAAAAGTAACGCTAATCCGTTCTCGTTATTTGCATAACAATTTTTATTTAACTTTTCTATAACATTTTTTTTTATATTCTTAATTCTAATATTAATTGAAAACTTGCTCATCGAACGCGTCATATTTGCCCTCATACGCGAGTATATTGATTACATTTCACTTAAATGCCAATAAATCATTTGCCGGCGGAAAACCGATTGATTGATGTCTTGCTACCATTTGATGAGCCAAAAATCGTTCGTCCGCTTCGACCCAACACATGTGTGGTGTGTCCACTACCTGTCAATCAAGCATCAGAAAACCGAAAAAGGCGCAAATCATAACGCAACGGTATACTCCATATGATGGGCACACAGGCTCGTGCTGCGCACGTACCACGCATTGAAGCGACGCGACTGCGCAGACTTACTTCCATATGCCGACTGTCAACTCCCCTTTGCAGCTGCTGTCGCCTTGATGTGCTTAGCTTACGGTCTTTCGCTGTATAGCTTTAATCCTCTTTGTCTTAGACTTGGGTCTGCTTAACACTGAGCTTACTGTATTGCGCGCATATGAATGTCCTACCTGCGCGTCCGTACCTAATAATGTCGGCGTAATCATAACGCCATGATTGCCGTGATGATGAATTGCCGCTGTGCAATCAAAGTGTTTTGCGGCGGCGGCGAGACAGAAAAGTACTTTTGCCACTTTAATGGTGGGGATGTAGAGGATGCTGTGCTGCGTCGCGCTTAATTACCGTCGTGTAGGCTAAGCTCTAGCGCAGACTGTGGTGTTTTGGCGCGAAAGGCACTGTTTTTGGCCCTTACGTGGCAATTAAAAAGCCTTAACGGTTTTTGTTGTTGGTGTGAAGTAGGATGCTGTAGATTTTTGTGCTCACTTTGAAACATTAGTTTGATATTGAAAACAATTTTATGCTAAATTTTAATTATGTACATGTTTTTATAAATGATCTACCTCACCGTCGCTGCTTCAGTTATCCGCTTTAGCTAATTTCAAATTATAGCAACTCTTTATGGCGTCGCTTTCCTATTGCAACATAAGTCGATTGTTTGTGGTTTCAATGATATCCAAATTACCGTTGCGCCTGCGTCCGCCTCAGTTTAAATTTCGCTTTCGAGTAAGAAGTAAGAAAAAGCCCGTAGGCCTCCCTGGCTGCCTCGTAGTTTTAGCCTGTTTAATTCGTTTGTTGTTGCAGTTGAATGTTTCAATTTAATTCCTTCTTTGTTGCTTTAAACAGCTCACCACACATAGTGTGTAGTTTAATTGCTGCCTGGGGGCGTTTCAAATGGCTCACCGCCGCAAAAGTAGTGCGAGCAAGTCCTCCTCAAAAGTGTGTTAAAAACGTTAGCATGTTTTTCTTGTTTTTATTTTCAAGTTGCATTTGTTTAGACGCCGACAGCTTCTATTTCCAAGGCATTTGTAGCGCTGCCCGAATAACGGTTCAATACGAAATACAAGGACTACTAATTAGGGGTTTTAGTTTTTGCGGGTTTCTGGGCGTTTTTATTCCTATTGCCGGCGCTCAGAACTGAAATGAAGAAAGCAGGAATTATTGTAGTTTTAAAGCGGGAATTGTTGTAGTTTTAAAATAAAAAGGTTTTAAAATAAAAGGAGCTAAGGCACAAAATAAAGAGCATTGATTTACTGTTCTGAAGAGATGATAGCATTCCGATGTATCACAATTTTAGTCTTGCAGCCCTTAGTGACAAATTTAGCTAGCACATTTCTTACAAATTATTGAAGTTATTTTCCACAATATAACTGAAAGGAATCAAATAAATAGCGTGTCGAAAAAGCTTTGTGTCCTCCTCACTCTGTTGGCTTATATTTTCCATAGTCGCCTGTGAACATAACGAATTCTGCATCGTTTCCGGAAAAAATACCTTTAGAGGTGACACTGACTTCCTACATTTAAATTGCGTCCCTTTTCTATTATCTAAAATGCAATCACTTGATAGGTTTGTATCTTAATCTTTGGAATTAGGTAAGCGTATACAATGAGTATTTGATTTAAGGATCCGATATGAATTATGGATGTTCCATTAACATAACGCTAAGCCCTTTTTGCTGAGATTATAAGCCTATTGGATGATATTCAGCCCTTTGGCTCAACATATACTCGTTAATTGAGGGGTTTGGGAAGTAACCACTCTTTAAATCAGAAGATTTCTGATCAGTTATTTAGAGTACTGTCACAGGGCATTTTTTCACCAATCTGGAACTTTTTCCTATATAGTATGTAGATTAAAGCTTCTCATTTCCAATTTCTGTGTTGCCTGTAGTTTTGCTATTTCTATGAGATAGTCGTTGTAGAACAGTGATAGAGTTTGTCGGCTAAAACCATTTAATTTCACCATCTGTCCAATCAAATTTGGTTATTACTACGCTCGCCAACGGCTTTTGAAAGAATGGCCTCTTTTTACTTTGTTTTTACTAGTCTCTCTCGCCGCTTTTTCGTTGGTTTGGGGGGTGATGCACTATTTCTCTACCTATAGGCCTCTAGTTAAAATTTTTATTCCAAACATTAGTCAGGTTCTCTCAAATTTCAAGACTTTCGTGATTTTTTACGTTCCTCACATTTTATGATCAAACTGTTCAGTATACAAAATAAAGGAGTTGGGGTTGGAGAAATGAACTTTTTGGCCTTTACACAACCCAGTGATAGTCTTAATAGTCAATTGAAAATTCCTCGGCCCACATTGTAGATGGCGCTGCTAGAATTAAATCCATATAATTTTTAGTTAGCACTAACCTTCAAAACGCGCGTGTATAAGCTGTTGGATCATTAGTTTGTGAATTATATCATTTTGCCTGAAGCAACTTATGCTATTCTGAAAATGATTAGTTTCCGGACACTGCTCCAAGAAAATCAACCATCAAGGATTGGTATGCTAAGTGGGAAAATGAGCACCGAAGACAATGAAAACGGTGTACGCCCAAAAGAAGTTATTACCGAAGAAAAAAAAAAGTTCACAAAATAATTTTGGATGACCCTGAAGTGAAGTTGTTCGAGATAACAGACACTCTAAGGATATCAACTAAACGTATACATCATATCATTCGCGATTACTTCGGTATCAGAAAGCTTTGTGCAAAGTGAGTGGCGTGCGAGCTCACTTTTGATCAAAAACAATTACGAAATGATGATTCGGAGCAGTGTTTGGAGATATTCAGACGTAATAAACACGAGTTTTCATTCATTATGTCACTCACAATGGATGAAACATGGCTCCATCGTTTCGCTCCGAAGTCCAATCGACAGTCATCCGAGTGGACACAACAGTCTGCTAGCAAGATTAGGTTAGGTTGGCGTCTGTATTTTGAGATGCGAACGGAGTAATTTTTATTGGCAATATTGAAAAAGACCAAGCATCAATAGCTATTTTGAATGACAAAATCAGCTAAAAACGGTCGTATTTGAAGAAGAAGAAAGTTCTGTTTCAACAAGACAATGCACTGTATAACAAGTTAGTGAAAACGATGTCAAAAAACATGAATTGGGTTTCGAATTGTACCGCATCCAATACGCACGTATTCTCCATATCTGATCCTCCTGTTTCCTGTTCTTGGATTTCAAAAGGATGCTCGCTGGGAAAACAATTTCGTCGAATGAAGAGGTCATCGCCGAACTGAGGCCTATTTTGATGCAAAGCGCAAATCATACAAAAAATATGGTACCGAAAAGTTGGAGGGTCGCTATAATCAGGATATCTCCGTGAAGATGGCTAAAAAATGTGTTTTACCATGGTAGGTCTTATCTTAGATCATTATGCTTTCAAATAATATTTTATTTATTAAAGTAAGAATTTATTAAAGAAACAAAATAATAATAAAAATGAGCAAGTATATAAATCTACATTACCATCACTAACTAATTTTATAGTCACCACTTACTCGTACTACTTCTTTAAGATTATACATAATTAAACGTCGCTCGCGTGTCTTTCTCAAAACAACTAATTATCACCAATAATTTTTAAAACTTTAATAAATTCTACACCAAAGAAACCAAACAAAAGTCAAAAAGCTTAAAATTATTAACAAAATATTAAAAAAAAAGTCTTCAACAATTTAGAGACCAACAAACGAACGCTGCCCAAACTATTACAGAGACTACAAATTAGGCGCAAGATACAAATTTTAGACCTACAATCAACACTTATTAAATTATACACTCGTTTAATTATGGAATTTGCGTAAAGAAAATTAAAGCTTTTAACACTTCGGAGATTCGCAAAGAATAAGCGAGTTATTAGCGAATTCGTGGCAATCAAAATCATTATAATTTGACTTTCACCGCCAGACTAAAACCGACATATTGTAAATATAGACTAGTGTGAACCCATAATTTGTGGGAAAAGTTGTTGGGAGGTCGAAATAAAAGAACCAAAACGCTTGGAGTACTGTTAAATACATACTATACATATCTATATTTCAATGGAAAATTTTCAAGTATAAATCAATGTCTGGCCTCACAAATAAATTCATTAATGAATTTCCAAAGAAGTTCGAATTTTCGTTTCGGGCTAAAAACAATTTATCAATGAGCAGGAAAGCAAAAAAGTGGCGCTTTAGGAAGCTTAAGTCATTGCCGTTTCTAACTATGTATGTATGGCTGATTTTTATCTCACAGCGTTTGATGGCGCGGTCATTGACGTCATCGGACGAGCATTGCCCGAGGAACTCTCCAAGCCAACCGTTTGGGGAGGGCTGCAAATAATTGCAAAAAAAATTGTCTGAACGCACGTTGAATTTTTCAATGAACTTTAGTTCGAGCAACTAAAAATTACAACAACAAAACTTTATTTTAACAGTTTTTTTCTGTTTGGCATTTATACTTTTTCTCAGTTAGTCATAGTTCGTTTGTTTGACGCGTTCATTTGACAAATGAAGAGTCTCTCAACTGCAAAACATCAATTAATAGCGCTAATAACAATCATAATAATATGTTAATATCAAGCACTTCGAGCGTTATATGTATATACAAATATATGTACATTAGGGTGGGTAAAAAAAAAATACTTTTTTTTCGTTTGGTACTCGGAAAAATAGGTTCCTAGACCCCTCTAAGAAAGCCTCTCCAAAAACCAATGAGTTTCACCAAATATTTTTTTTGAACCACCCTAATGCATATGTTAATACAAGGGGGTTCATACAAATAATTTTTCTTGAGAATTCAAGAAATAATTTTGACTACTCATATTATTGGTTTGTTTGGCGATGGAGTAAGCCGCTCGTCAGCGGAAGTTACAATATCTACACAGACGGGGATCAAAAATGGCTAATGGCGTGGCGCCGGAATATATTACTCGCATGTTGATTTTAGGTGACCCTTGAAGCTTCCGATCAATACCTTCCAGCTTAAATGGATGTCACATATGTATGCCTTTGTATGGTTTGGCTTCCATCTGCTTTTTGAACGTGGCTTTGCCATTTTTTTCCGTAGTGGTTTTCTCGGCTAACTGTGTTTTAGTAAAACCGAAAAGTCTTAATGAACTGCGTATGCTGGCCAATTTTTCTTTATTCACTAGCTTATACCAAGAAAAGCACCCAGTCATCGTTTTTGCCCCCGGGAAGTATACACACAACCACTTCATAATACATGTGCATACATATGTTGGAAGAAGCACAGAGCGGAACTGTTTCAAACCGCTAGACTTAAAAAAAAATAAAAATAAATAAATGAAGCAAAAAAATACTTATGATTAATTAATATTCCTGTATTTTGCACAAAGTTGGCGCGCAAATGACTGCCAAAATATAATGCTAGTCTCTCGTTTAATCGCCTGTTCGGCTGTCGCACCTTTGACAGTTCATTAGCGCATTTTTCTGCTAACTTAAGCATTCTAAATTTTTTAGTCTAACTCCTTCTCCATCTGTTTTTTGCTCACACATTTTTATGTATTTCTTAGTAAACGGTTAACCACTTGTTTTGAGTCTGCTATTAATTAATTATTGCTGGTAAAAGTAGACTGACTGTTAGCTTGACACAAAAACCAACGGTTAAACATTAGTACAATTCGCCAGTGATCGGTTTTTTTAGTGCACCTCAGCACTTAACTTGCAGCTGCATTTCGTATATTCACTTGATTTGCAAGTCGTTGCTCTTTTGAGCGTATATTTGTTGAATTTGATAGATTGGGTTAGCGGTTAGTTCGAAGAGTCATCCATCTCTCATTGTGAATATTATAAATACAGTTGAACTTCCCTAACTCGAATCACCATAATCCAAAAAAAAAACTGTGAGTTAGAGAGACTTCGAGTTATGGAAGGAAATTTGTATGAAATTTGACCTCTATTGCCAATTCAAGAGTTCTAGTTATGGGGAACTTCGAGATATAGTAGTATGAGTTATGGAAGCTCAACTGTATATACAGGGAACGATGACCAATTATTATTTCACTTTAGTGAGTTGCTTAGTAGCAGTATAGGTGGAAGTATATTCTGCAAGAACATATACGAAGCTTTTACTTGGCAAATCTTAACATTTTAATCACTTAATTTTGGTAGATGTGTAGGTCATTTCATTAACCTTCGTCTAAAACTTTCTTGTCTAATGATAAATTGTTTTAGGATTATTTCTAATAAATAATGCCGATTTATAGTAGAGTTAAACTTGTTTCGATCAGATCAATTTTCACTGAAAGTTTATAAGGAAGAACTATAGTTAAAGTCAAGTGTTATATATGTATCCTACACAGACTATAAAATTGCATATGTCTAAAAATTTCTTGCGATCCTTTCTTGGCCCGAATAGGGCGATAATATAAGAAACTCGTAATGGGAATTATTCCAGAATATTTTGAACAAGAAACATATTCTTTCCTAGAGGTTATTATCGGGCTGGTTAACGAGTTTACAAGGGTTGCATGGCGTCAAAAATGCTTTATTTTATTCTATAACATCTCTCGAATATTGTCAAAGTTTCTCAAGTTGATCGTAGTAGTACTTTTGGAAAAATAGTGTTTAAAAGTTTCGTGAAATCAGCTAATCACTTAAAACACTTAAACGCGTTTTTCTCAAAACTGTGTTTTGAAAGTCGGTTGTAAAGACTCCTCGCGAGCTACTCAGCCGATCTTAAGGTCACTTTACACAGGTTTTTGAGATATAATTTGCTAAGGTCCTGAACTAAGTTTTCTATTCAATTACAACAAAAATGTCGAGAAATTTTCACCAAAACTTGCATTTTTCAGAAACGTCTGCGCAAAATAAAATGTTCACTTATTTGCTTTTTTCGTCCAAACCTAGTCTTAATTAAAACAAGTTTTTTTCTTTTTTCTTTTGATGATCCTATAAGAAGTTTTGCTTGCGCGACGGAGGTTTCTTTTTCGAAGGGCTATCTGAAAAGACGTTGTAATGGCCGAATTTTAATATTGTACTTCAGTATTTATAGAAAGTATTTATAGGTACTTTAGGGATTTACATAATTCTAGGATAAACAAAGTATCTTTTTTAGAGTCAGAAGGTGCGTAAGGGTTTTAGTATAATAACTACCTGCATTTCGAGGTTCCCTACTTTTTTTTTTAAAGAAATAACACTTAAACCTCAAGTTTAATGGCGAAAGCTTATTATCATTCGAAAGAACATTCTTTGGCATTTATTTTTATCCCTTTCAAATACAGGTCGCGGCTTTGTCCATCCGTTTGATTGATGCGATGTGTGGGAAGTGGTGCAGTCTTCTTGAAACCAAAAGTCGCCGAGATCACGAGCTTCAGTTTCAGGCATCAAATAATCGGTTGTCATGACGCGATAACGGCCGCCATTGACGCTTACTTTTACATTTTTGAAGTAATATGGACCGATGATTCCACCGTCCCACAAACCACGCCAAGTCGTTGTTTTTTCTGTATGAAATGACAGCTCTTGAATCTCTTCAGGTTGCTCTTCGTCCCTACGAGAAGGTCGAGTGGATAGAGTTCTTATACAAGATGTATTATGTATGCTTTCAATTTAAGATCTCGGCGTAAAATGCGCCAAGTCGTTCCATACGTCAGTCCGAGTTGCTGCGAACGGCGACGAATCGACTCTCCACATTCTTCGTGTACTCTCTTAGCTACGGGTGCTATGTTTTCTTTACTGCGTGCTGGACGTGGTCTATTCAATCGAATATTAACCAATAATGAATGCTGGGTCTCAAAATGGACGGTGGCGTTGTGAATAGTACGTTCAGAAGGCCGATTATGTTGACAATTTTTTAAAGAATGTAGAACGATTTGTAAACGGACCTCTACTTTGATAACCCGTTATATCTACGTATGGTAATTCGCAGGGATTTTTTTGCATATTTCATTTCCTATTATAATCTTAGTGTATTTTAGTAAATAAATCGGTGAATACTAAAAATATCTCCATACCCTATAGAATAGTGCAGAAGCCTTTGAAAATTAAAAAAAAAAGGAAAGAAATCCATTGTAGGTTCCATCGGAAAGGAATGATAAAATGATAAACATTGAAGGAATAATAATTTTTGGGCGATTTGAGAAGTGGAAGAACGTAGTAGAATTTTTAAGGGTTAGAAGTGGTTATCTAGATTTCCAGCAAAACTACGGGTTCTATAAAAAAAGTTATATGGCAATGTTGCAGGTAATGAAAAGATCTATAACTTTTGCATATTTTATATAGTAGATCTATTTCACGTAGCTTCAAAATTTACGTGAAAGTAGTTTTTTGGGTTCAGGGTTCTTTAACCCGTTGCATGTATGATTAACTTCGCCTGCTAGGAACCAGATTAATTTGATTATTATAATACTATCTTGGCAAATACTCGTAAAGTTTTGTTAGTGCATCCAAAGCAACCAAAGCACCAATAGAGTCGAACAAACTGATAGATTCAGGTTCACCTTTAATTTAGCCTTTAAATTTCATGCAATGCTTTCAAGTTCAAAAAAGTAACGAACATCTAAAGTGAACCTGAATCGATCAGTTTGTTGAAGCTGTACTATAATTTGAGAAACATTTAAATCAAGTTCTAATGCCTTTCGTAAAGTTCTTTTTTTCGGAATGTCATGAGTAATGCCTCACTCGTTCACTTTTAAGAAACATTATAGTATATCGATTGATTGAACAGGGAAATAAATTATATTTCGGCATATGTGTAGGTCGCTAAGACAAATATAAAGTTGCATATACCATAGTGTATTCTCGAAAGCTCAATTGCTCACACGACATATGCAATATGACCGCGGGCACTTCGTCCGACGGGCCGCGTAACCAAAAAATACTTTGATTTATGCCACGAAACGGCCATAAAAAATCACTGACAGACGCAAAAAGTTTAAAAATTAAAAAAAAAGACAAAAACAAAACAAGGCAACACCACCAACATGGGCGCAGAAAGGGCAACAATATGGCGATCGTCGGCTGACACAATGCAGAGCCGGCAGGGCCGATGGTATGGAGCAAGCCAGTGGGTGACTGTGCAGTAACTTAGCAAATGCGGCGGGCACGCACGCATTTTTCACAATTTACAGATTGATACGTGACGGAATTCGATTTGTGATATATGGCAAGCCGATTTCCTGTGCCATCACAGACGCAACTACAGGCTGCGCGCCTTGCGCCCATGGATACTTGTTGGCGCGGCGTGATCGCCGAGCTTAATCAATGGGTAGTCAGCGAAATAAAAAAACTAAAAACTAGAAAAACAAAAAACAAGTACACTTTAGTGGAGGAAGTGGCGAAAGGCGGAGAGCGGCAGCGCGAGCGAGATGGAGCGTGCGTTATTGATGCAGTTGAACTTTGGGAATGGCGGCATTGTGCCTGGCGCGGCTGCGTTGGCCAGTCAGACAGTCAGCCAAAGCGCAGTCGGTGCGCTGGCCAAAACGATTTAGACTGCGGCCGCGGCCTTTCGAACATCACCGTCACGTACGCAGCCATCAATCGTCCACTGTCATAGGGCTGACGGCTAATGATAGGTGTGGGTACGCGCGTGTTGCGCCTGGGATTTCTCGGATTACTAGCTGCTGCTTTTGTTGCTTTAACTTGACGTGAAAAAAGTGTATTAAAACTAAAAAAAAGAACGTTACGACTAGCTACCTCCTTCGGTGTTGCATTGGTGGCACATGGAAAATTTACGATTGGCTTTACGAAGTTTTACTTTTAATTTTAGGTTCCTCAATTTCTGTCTATGGTTTTCGACTTTTATTTTGTTTGCTGTAGTTTTGGCTACAATTGCGATAGTTTAATTGCCAGGATTTCGGTACGAATATATCCTTTGATATCAGCATTTTCAGCATAAAACCGATGTTTGCACCCCAAGGCGGTTGCATTAGTAATTATGTACCATAGGTATGCATGTACCGCTTGCCACACACATTTCATATGCCACAAACTGCCAAAGCAACCGTCGAACAAAAATTTCGTATTTCCACTTTTTCTCGAATATTTGCAATTGTCGGCTTAGGAAGTGATTCGGTGCCTCAGACTGTTGGTGTTTTGGTGCTTGGGTGAGGCGACCGGCTGTTTGCGTGCTTGGTGCTCATCTGGCCACTGCCGAAATTGCTTTCTCACATTTGTAGCATAAATTGCAGCCAATTGTAGGAAACTTTTTCAACACTGCCAGTTTCTAATTTAACTTGTCCATATGCCACAAAGCAACGGTACACACAAATATGCTACTATGTATACTCTACCGCCAGAAACACACAGAGTTATGTGTTGCAAGCACATTTGTCTGACTTTTTGGTATTCTAGACGCTAAATCAAGCGTCTGCCGACGTTGTGTTAGCTTAGGAAGAATAGAAAATTTGTATTTCCGGCCACTTGCGCAAAATTCACCCAAATACTCGTAGTAAGTCATACTTAACGGCAAAAGTATTACTCATAGGTGTCTGTGGGTGGCCAACCATTTTCGCCTCCAACGGTTTGAGCCAAGTAAAAATAAAAGTTTTTGATAAAAAAAATTACTGGAGGTTGGTTGGTTGGGTCGAGTGCAGTTATGTTATTTCCGTGCCAAAAGGAACATAAATATATATACGTATATAGTATATAGATGCATTTATAAATATTAAGATTTTACATTATAGGGTTCTCAATAAAAATCTGAAAAATTCTATAGCGCAGTATGAAAGCAAACAATTTTCTTTAAAGGCTATATTCGCTTTGAATAAGCACACGAAGCTGGAACTTCTATTACATGTTTCCTTGACGCAGTTTGGAAACGTCTTTTCTTAAGGGACTTTCTGGAATTTTTCGTGGAATCTGATACCATTTTTTACTTTCTTTTTCCTTTGCCAAATATAATATTAAGTTTAATATTATAAATACATAATTAACTGAGTCCACGATGGAGCCCTCGTATTTTTTGCGCTTTCCTCAAATCTGAATTGAAAAAATCGAAGAAAAGAAAAACAGCTTCATCCAGATGTTCAGAGACATTCCTAGCAAAGCACTTTAATTTCAGAATTATTCATACTATAAGTAAATTTTCGACTACTTAGGACTTTGGTCGCGATTTCTGTTGTTTGACCTTGGGTTTTTCTAGTGTTGCTAGAGAAAATTAACTTGCCGACTGTGTAAATTTTAGAGCGGAGTCGAGCTGACGTTCTCGGTAAAGGTACTGGAGAAAGCTCTCCGACCTTTTTCTTACGTCGTATCTCAGAGCTCGTCGTAAAAGCAGCAGTTGTCGGGTGCCACAACGAATATTCTTTCCTAGCTCATAGATATAAAGAAATGGAATACAATATTATATTTTTTTCCAAAAATCCCAAAGTTCGCGATCATTTCCTGTTTTGGATTTTATGACTTCTTTCTTAATATCAACCTATAAGTTCTCTATGGGATTGAGGTCGGTGCGATTGCGAAGGCCAATTAGTCGAAGTGATGTTCACGGTAAAGGTACTGAAGAAAGCTGCCTGACCTTTTTCTTATGTCGTATCTCAGATAAAGGCATTTAAAATTATTTCTTAGCTCATAGATAAAAAGAAATGGAGTATAGCATTTGGTCAAAAAGCCCGTATTATCTAAAACTGCCTAACAGCGACGGGTTTTGGATATTTTTTCCAAAGAACCGCAATGTTTGCGATTATTGCATATTTTGGCTTTTCTGTCTTCTTTGTTAATATTGTATTCACTCCTCAGGTTCTTTTTGGGATTGAGTTCGGGCGATTGCATAGACCAAGGCATGACTTTAATCCGTCCGAAACCACTCCTTAGCTAGTCGACTCGTATGTTTCGAATCATTATCCTGCTGGAAGACTCATTTCTGAGGCATTTCGTATTCTGCAAAAGGTAACATTGTGGTATTCAAAATATCCATGCAAACATGTTGATCAAAAATAGTGTCGATACGGTCCCGCGCAAAATACATTCTTTAGAGACCGTGAATTTTCGCAATAAATTTAACTGATTTGTAAACGTTGTTCAAGCAAAATCTGTCAAAAAAGGCTTTTGAAAAAAGTACCTACATATACTTGGATGACCCGTTATATGTCCAGAAATTGAGAGGTCAAATGAAATTTTACCTAAAATTTTCAGAATTTTTAGAGTATTATTATCCCAAAGGTTTCCTTCTGTCTTACTTACTTTACAATTGATATCAAAGATTAAAAATGATTTATTTTTATCAAATAAATAATATGAAAGATAATTAATATAATTTTTGTATAATATTTACTGTTTTTTACAATATTTATTACAAAATTTTATCAAATATTCCCATATAAGCAAAATAAATAATTCTCACCCTCTTAGTACTAATAATTTCCTTTCGTGGCTTCTGTAGTTATGCCTGCGTGGCCGGAAATTATTTTTTAAAACTCAAACAATTTGTTAAATATTTAAATTTCATAATCTATATAATAAAGCAATTAAAATTGCTGCAGAAAAAAATGTTTTCGGAAGCGTCATTAATTTCCCTTCATGACTTGGTATGCTTATGATTAATTTATCCTTAACATTACCTAATATTTATTATGAAACTAATTGCCAATGAAAAAAACTTTAAATAATAAAGTTATTAAATTCAATCGAGCAGCTAATTTCAATTTCCTTTAGTACTCTAAACCTATCAATCAAAGAAAACTCACAAAAAACATGAGTATGAGTGCTTTTCATATGTGTGCGAGTGTGTGTGAGTGAATAAGTCTGCTTATATAAGGCGGCATTGAGGTGATGTACAGTTGACCGTTGCAAAAAACATTTAACGCCGACAGTCAATCAAGTTTTTTTCCTGCCCTCCACAATTATTACAGATAATATTTAGCTGCAAGCAAATATGAATAAACAAAAACAAAACAAGGCGCTTTGTTTTATGTGGAAATTTTAATAAAAGTCAAGCCAAGTCAAATCAAATAAAGTCAACACACACACACATGCACAAAGTCGCGTACACACGTCGGTAGTTAGCTGAAATTCAGCCAGCAACAATAATAAAATGCAAATTTAATTGAAAAACGAGTAACTAGTTTTGCATCGAGCGACCGACCGCCCGACCCACCGACCGATCGGCCATTAGATGCCGCAATTCTGTAATTTGCACTGTCGTTCGGCGCACACAAATTGACACGTTTGCAAATAAATTGATATATCAGCGTTGAAACTCGGTTTCTGAAAGCGCGCACGGTCGGCCGGACGGTCAGTCGGCAGCGACCGAAGAAAAACCAAACTCAAGTGAATTGTCAATGCAACGCGCGTTACATAAGAAGTGCAACAATACTGCGTATGTACATATTTACATACATATATATATATATATACATATTTATATGATTTGTATATATAGATATACTAGATATTTGTAACAAAAGTGCGATTTAGTCACATGTGTCAGTATATTTGCATGTGTGTTAATTGGCTTGCGAATGAAAAACTGGCAACGCCACTTTGCTCTACGTTTTCTTCAACAAAAATATATGTATGCATGTATATGAATTAAAAGAAAAGCGCGCCGAGCTGCTTTGAGTGATCACTGGTTCATTTCTTTCATTTGCCACAAGTGGACGCAAAGGATGCGTTACGAAATCATTTGATACGTTGGACAGTGTTATTAAATACTTCATTGTGTTATCGCATACAAAGTTGGCGGCATTCGCGTAATTGAACGGAAAATAAGAGTTATGAAAGCTTATGCTATTACTTAAAAGCGTTTCTGGCCATTAATGTTTGTTTATATCATCATATATATCAGGCAGGCTTGAAAGTTGGTGTCATTTATAGGCCAGTGCAAATGCAATTGAAAATGGTAGAAAGTGAAAGAAATTCGTAATAACAGGTCAATTGAAAAGTCTAACATAGTGCCCTTCAAGGGTCATACACTAATTGTAGCGACCTTCCAGGTATTCGATACTATATTTATAGTAATTTGTTCTTTGCTGCGATATAGGCCTCAGATTTCCGACCCTGGAAATTTGTCCTGCGAGCATTCTGCGAACATTCTGAGAACAGAATATAGTCGTTAGCCTAAACTTAGCAATCCTTGATTGTTCATTTTCCTGGGTATTTTCGGGAAAGTCGGCATCAAGCCAAGTTTTTGTTTCAACTGTATTTTTTCCCTTCAAAAACCAATAAGTTATCAATACGCGAAATTCCTTTTTATTAATTTTTTCACAATAATAAAAGTTGCTTCACTCAAAATCATATAATTTATAAAAAATGATGCGACAGCTGTCAAATTTTTGAATGTTAGGGCTTTTTTTAAGTAGGGGAAGCGTTCAAAGCCGGAGTGTGGAACTTCACTCCGCTAAACCTAACCTATTCCCAACTCCAGACTCTCCCACGGAACCACCTGATTAAATATTACTTCGTGGGAGTGATACAACATTTAAGTCTCCTCTATGGCACGGACTGATAGACGCCTACTTTGATTGAGGCCGCTGACAACTCTCCACTACTCAGTGAACTGACATACATAAGTGTCGTAAAATTTTCCACCACATAACTATCACTGAGTGTAGTTTTTTCCGTTGGCAATAAAAGAATAAATACTCAGGGTCTTCAAAGCACTCCGAATACGTCCGTCAATTCGGATTAGTGTTGTGCTGGAATCTGCACGGGTAGCTTCTTCCACTTTGTGCTTGGGTTAGGTAGAAATCTAGGTCTCCATGTCGTCTGTCGATCCACGAATAAATATCCATTATTAGTCTGTGAGCCCACCGTCTTTTGAGTGAGGTTTGCCACCGCTGCTGCCATATTGTTAAGCTTTTGACTCTCTCATCTCTTTTGGCTCCTATAGTTGTCTCTGATAATTTATATATCCGATCCTATTGGTCAGGGTGGATGTCATACTGCCTATTACTTCTGCATCGTCACTTGAAATTGTTCGGAAAGCAATGATAACTCTTACTGCCGATAGTCTGTGCAATAAGCTTACTGGTCTAGCATATGCTTTAATGCCGAGCGCCTGTATTCATATTAAGGCCGCGTACGAGTGTTACACAATCGATCTCACTACCTTTGCGAGTAAAATTCGCTGGCTGGAACGCGCGCTTCCCTTATTTGCCATCATTCTTGATAATGCGTCTAGGATTTTATTCGTTGCAGTGTATTCTAGGTGAACCTTAAATTTGAGTCTTGTGTCTGTTATTAGTTCCAGATACTTAAGTTGTGGCTGTGAATGAATGTTAGGCCTAACTAAAACCATAAATATTCCGCTACCACCTTCTAAGCGCCAGGCCAGGGACTGACGACGTGTACAAAATATGTTCCACGCGAGCTTTATAGGTGTTACTTGTATGTCATATTCCAAATTCTACTAAAAAAAAGTAGTTTCTCCTCCATTTTTAAAGAATTTTATCTTATTCTGTATAAGCATATGGTCATTTTTAATATTATCTTAATTAACAAATATTTTTAAAAATTCAAGACTACAATTTGAGCTAGATTTATGTATATAATTTTGACTGACGCTAGCATTGTTTATTATATACTGTACCGAGCTTATCCTTCTATAAGTTCTGAATGACTTGATGCTGCTCCACAAGTGGTAGAGCCTAGAATTCTTAAATTAAATTATTATACAAAGCACCTTAAAACCACAGGGAATAGTCTTTTCCCGGTATAGCCTTTAAGACCTTATTCTATTCAGTTTTAGCTCCGCAATCGTATCGAATTGACGTCTCCGCACTGACCTTTTGAGTTTGTTGAATAGTTAGAAATTGCATGGAGGCAGATTAAGCGAATATGGTGGATGTAGAAGTCGTGAAGAACCAATGTGGTATGACATGGTAGATTATC
Organism: Bactrocera dorsalis; assembly: GCF_023373825.1. Taxonomy (NCBI): domain Eukaryota; kingdom Metazoa; phylum Arthropoda; class Insecta; order Diptera; family Tephritidae; genus Bactrocera; species Bactrocera dorsalis. The sequence continues at coordinate 70,928,081 of NC_064305.1, forward strand.
ATTTAATTCCGACCGTTTCAGACGAATAGCTTGAGGCGTACAACGCGTAACGCTCAAATTATATTCTTTGTTGAGGGTTTTGCAAGGCGAATGACAATTATAGTGCATATCTTACTTTGTGAGCACAGTATTATTTTCGAACGGTGCCATAGCTAGTGGAAGACCGATCGCTTTTAGACTCGTAGTTTTATAAGCTCTCGAATTTAAGTCAATTATTTGTTGACATATTTGTTCGAAAATGCAGGGTTAAGTAGGGGTAAGGGATGTCGGATCGTACCATTAAAACCTGCGTACGTAAACTTGCTCTCGAACCAAATCATAGTTGGCAAGTTGTAAACGCAAGTTAAATTCGCTCGTAGAAAACAAAAGCGACTGCTTAAGCTATTGACTTGAGCACCTAAAATACTCATAGGATTGCATAAGTTTAATATACAATATTGGAAGATCCTGCTGATACAAAAGTACTATATGCAATATTCGCTATTAGACTCTTCGTTTTGCATTTTTAGAATATAAGAGAATTTAACACAAAAGTACTTACATATGTAACTATTAATATATCTAACAAGAAAATAATACTTTGCCGAAGTACACACATTAATAAATATGTAGCGCGTCTTCTTGTGAAACCCTTAAATTCTCATTCTCAAGCACATAAATTTCCAACTTCCGACAAGTCAAAGCCTATAAATAAAATATGGCCTAAAATGATTGTTTTTTCTCCTGCAAAAAAAGTTCGTGAAAAATCTAAAAGTCGTTTATCAAAACCGAAATGCAACCGAATATAATAATCATGATGGCCGTTGGAGGCTTGAAGAAAAAAAATATTCAACAGAAACCATGAGCAAAATAAAAACAAAACACACGCAGCCAGTCGGCGCAGGCAAGCAACATTTGTCAGAAGAACGACAGATAGACGAACAAAAGCTGAACAAAGATATTCGAAAAACGAAGAAATATAATACAAAAGACTGAGAAAGACTTGCGGAAAAAAATCTCGTATTGTAACAATATGGCAGTGATGTTAAGTTAAATTTGAATTGTGTCGGCGAATCCTTTTTACACCAAATGCTGCTCGGTATGAGGTAAAAATAAAGGGTGCGAAGGTTGTAATGATAGAGATCTATCGATTTTTGTTGTTTCAGCTGTGCCAACATACTAAAATTTTCATATTACCTCGAGCAAAATTTTTGGTGGCAGAAAATCGAACCGAAAGGCGACACTGGTTGTTCGTGTAGGATCTGTTTTCAACACGGTTTGAAAGTTCAAACAGTTTGTTGGATCATTAGACATTTTTTTAGAGTGAGTGCTGGTTTTGGCTCCCAAGTTAGATGGAGATTGGAGTAGAAAACATACTAAGAGGTTGGCAAATTATTTAAAAAAGCCACTGGTCCAGACTTCGTTACACTTTTTTAGATCTTAAGTCAGATTACTATGCCGCTGGTCCATACTGGTTCATACTTCATTTATTTTGTACTAAGCCAAAACCGTATGATCACAGATAATGATCTATATTTTTCGATTTGATTCTAATCATCCTTTCACACAAACCCAAGAGAAATGTGAACCAAACTTTTTTAGGCCGTAATTTTCAATCCAATGTTTGCACAAGATGATACCTTGTTCATACAAGTGAGCAAAGCTCGAAGTTGTCACGATGAAATTTGTTGGGATCAACTTAGGATGACCGCAAAGTGGGCGCTTAAAGTCGAGTCGAGCGCATTTTCTCATACACGCAGCAGGCTCAGCGGAGCCGAGCACCTTTAGACCGTTTCTTCTGCAAAGTGTTTGTCTAGAGCTGTGAGTCTTTATCCTGTTCACAAGTTTGACGAATTTGAGGCTAACCTTTGTGAAACCTCGATCATAATACCACTCATTTGGATCCGAGGCTTCGGCAACTTTAGTTTTTTGAAGACTTAGCAGATAAGCCGCGGTCGTCACTTGTCGGAATGATATATGATATCTCTAATGATTTTAATTTAATATTTTTTCCTTGACATTCATCACTGATCACCCTTTACCTTACGCTTTAGACATCAACCAGCATATCACTACTGCCAGCACGATGGAAGGTAAGTTGAGCTAGCGAGACATTTAGACAGTTTGCGAATCCTGACAAACGATTGTCGAACGGCAGACAGATCGCAGGCAACGACAGACGCCAGTTGGTTGGTTGGTCAGACAAATCTCGTAACTCGCAGCGAGAAGGTACAAACACATTCATACCAATGGATTCAACAACAACATATCTCTGGCAGGCATCAGACAGCCGCCCGCCAACTGCTGCCATGTTGCAGCGTTGCATGTCATGCAGACATGGAAGACAAAGCGTGAGCTCAGCCGAGAGGCCAAAGAAGTGCTGCAAAAAAAATCGAATTCCGCAGAATGAAAAGAAACGAAGAAGACATGAAGTGAACGAGCAAAGCCGCAAGATCAAATGTGCAGCGCTGAAGGCCTCCCCCAGACAATTCGACATTCAAAATGAAAAATCGTTGCTTGCAATGGTAGAACATGTTGGTGTTGCTGTTGTTGTTGTTATTTTTATTTTAATAGTTATTGCTGTTGCTTTTGTTATTATTTTTGCTTTTCGGATTTGAAGTTTACTTTACTGCTGCGTGTTGTTGTGATCGATCGGTCGATATCGCCTAAAACCAAAAAACAAAAAAAAGCAGAGTTGCTTAGTGGCTAAATATGAAACATATAAAAAATGATATAAAAATTCACGAACTTGCAACGCGCTACAGACGTTACACGAGCAATATTTTTTAATTTTTATCATTTTTCTTTTTTAATTTTCTAAGAAATCTCTACTTGATTTCATTTTTATACCCTGAACAATGCATATTAAGATTGTCACGAAGTTTGTAAGGCAATGTCGGAATATATATATAAGAATGACGAGTTGAGTCTATTTAGCCATGTCCGTCTGTTTGACCGTTAGTCCTTCGGTGTATACGCGAACTAGTCTCTCGGTTTTCCAGATATCGATCTGAAACTTTGCATCCATATTTTTCTCACCAAGAAGCCGCTTATTTGGAGAAACCACCAATATTGGAGGTAGGATGGAGTAAGTGTAAAAGTTCACGAAAGTGAGGAAAGTTCTCTGATTTACATTCACTTGGGAGTGGCCAGAAACGATTGTTTCACATATAACTCAAGCAGCGCACGACTTCCCGAATTAGACCAAGTATCTTTTGGGTAGACAAAGGACATCCATTTGAAGGCAAGGTAAAATGAGTCCCGCCACGTAAAAGACGCCCCTATTGGAAATGAAACAACGGCCTCAGAAGAGATCCCCGCAATTCTTAAAACCAGTATAAACAGCAACAGCAGAATAACTCTTGCCAACAGATGCAACTTCCTACCGACCTAACCATGATGCACGCGACTTTTTCAAAAATTTTTTTTTTTTTTTCTACATAGTCTCCTTGTAACTCCACACACTTCTCCCAGCGATGCTCCCATCTCTGCAACCCTTCCAAATAGTACTTGGCGTCTTTGTCTGCAAAATACGAGTTCACGAAAGAGATTGCCTCCTCATTTGACGAAAATCTCTGGCCGCCGAGCGCAGTTTTAAGTTGAGGAAACAAAAAAAAGTCGCTTGGTGCTAGATCCGGTGAATAAGGTGGATGGTCAAGCAGTTCGAACCGCAATTCGTGGATTTTCGCCATGGCGACTGTTGAGGTGTGAGATGGTGCGTTGTCTTGGTGGAACAAGACTTTGTTTTTTTTGCAAATGTGGCCGATTTTTCGAAATTTCTTCCTTTAGCTTGTCCAATAATGATGCGTAGTATGCTCCTGTTATAGTTTTTCCTTTTTCAAGATAGTCGATAAAAATAATTCCATTTTCCATGTCCCAAAAAACACTCGCCATCACTTTCCCAGCCGAATACACAGCTTTAGGTTTTTTTGGGGCTAATTCCCCCTTTTCAATCCACTATTTAGATTGGTTTTTTGTTTCGGGCGTATAATGATGAATCCAAGTTTCGTCTACAGTTATCAATCGGCGCCAAAACTCGGTCTTATTGCCTCTAAACTGAGTTAACAGAGCGGTGGAAATGTTCATGCGCGCACGTTTGTGGTCTAGCGTAAGCAAACGCGGCACCCAACGCGCGGACAGCTTTCTCATGCCCAAATCTTGGTTTAATATGTGACAAACAGTTTCTTTTGACATCTTCATAATCTCAGCTATTTCCTTACTTTAATCCGGCGGTCGTCTAGTACCAATTGATGAACTTTGGCGATGTTATCGTTAGTGGTTACAGTTTTTGGACGCCCAGGACGTTCATCATCTTCCAAGCTCCTGCGACCACGTTTAAATTCAGCTGCCCAAAATTTTACGGTGGTAAACGATGGTGCAGAGTCACCATACACAGAGTCCAACTCATCTTTGATTTGTGAAGGCGTATTGCCTTTCAAAAATAAAAATTTAATTACAGCTCGATATTCAATTTTTTCCATTTTGGGGAAATCACCGAAATAGACTCACAAAAACGACTGTCAACAGATAATTGCGCAAGATAAATTTCTGAAATTTTGGAGAGTAGCTATTATAATATGCACAATTTGAAGTAGAAACTTTTTTTCAGACGTGCCGCTAGCTTCACGTTGAGGTCGGTTATTTATCGGACAGCCCTCGTATATGTAGATGTTGTACAAACTGAATAATCAAAAGCAAGGTCTTGCATGAAAACTTTTTCGTGAAGGGTATTACAGTTTCAATGCAACAGAAGTTAACTTTTTTTCTTGTTTCCACTTCATAAGTTGTTTTTTAGCTGCGAAAAATGGCCGTCGTGCGCTATGGCGACTGGCGGCGAATGCTGCTTCCCGCAGTCGTGGGTCGTGGATGCTGCGACGGTCGATCGGCCACAAGGTTTCATGTTTTAGCTTCGCCCTGCTGTCGCTGTATGCCAACCATTGCTGTCTGCTTGTCGCTGTTGTTGTTGTGTAGTGTTGTGCATTCTGCTTGTCATTCTTGTTGTTTTGTTGCTTTGTGCTTGTCATAGTTGTTGCTGTTGTTTGTGCCGCATTGCTGTTGGCGGCGTTGGTGCACTATCGTTGCTGCAAATCTTAGCACGTTTGTGGAGTCGTTAATTCTCGTTATTTTTTGCATTTGTTTCCTTGAAAAACTTTGTTTTTTCTGTTTCACCAACTTTTTTCAGTGTTTCAGTTGTGTTTTTGTTGTTGTGTGCGCATTGTCTTGCATTTGGCCCTTGAGCTGTTTTCGCATATCTCGATGACTGCCCAACCTTTGCAAACGCTTTCGTTGTTGTTGTTTTTGGTGTTGGCGTTGCTTTAATTCTTCGTGTTGTTGTTGTTATTGCTGCAACACCAAATGGCCGCAATGCACTTCACGTTCGCCGCTTTGATTCGGCTTGCTGTCTGTCGGACTGCTTGTCAGTTGTCTTTATACACCTTTGTATATGTGTTGGTATGTCCGTATATATCCCAGTATATACAAATGTATGTAAGCACCTCCATTTATTCGTCCGATTCACTCTTTTATTTTCTTGCCTGCATTCATTTGTCTTCATGCTTATTTTATTTATCGTCTTTCCTCTGATTTTATTTATTGTTGCCCGCTTGTTTGAAGGCGTGGGAGCTTGTTGTTGTCTGCCGCTTGTGGCATTGTTGCTATTCGCCAATGCTTCGGCTTATAAATTTTACCAATGGCGTTGTTTGAATGTGTCCGTGTCATGGCACTTTTTTTTATTGTTTTCTCCTCATTCGTGCAACATCGCCATTTTTTAACTGTTTTTTGTGTGTCGCTTTGACGATCCTTTGGCTTTGCCGCTTGCTTCTCAAGTCTGTCTGTCTGTCCGCTTATTTCATGCCTCCCATTTGTATTCGTTCATTTTTCTGACACATTTGTTTATTGCAATGTTGCATTAACTTATTTGTACTTGACGTCTGCGGGCGTGTTGGCTGGTTTTGAGCAGCGCTGCTATCGAGTAAATGGCAGAAGCCTTAGCACTATATGGCGGTTAAAGTACACAACCCGTCAATTTAAGGGCCGAAGTTTTCACTTTCAAGATAATTTTCAACTAATAATCGCCAATTTTCTTAAATATTTGATATATTTTTTATGCAACAGTGCTGAATTAATTATTTGTAGTGGAACGTTTTTCTAATATTTCTAACCTCTAAGATTTCCCTCATACAAACCCTCGTCTCTATTGGCGAAAAATGAAAGAAGATATTCATAAACTTTTCTTGAAACGAAATTTTCATTATCAAAATCATTCGCCTAAAACAAAAACAGTTAATAATCACTTTCTGCCAGGTCCGAACTATAAGTTGGATACATAAGTTAACCCCAACCAAGCTTCTGATGGATCACTATCGATGTGTGTGCAGCCGGACTGTCCTAATGAAACACAATGTCGCTTCTATTGGCCAAGTTGGCCGTTTCTGGGTCTTTACTTTCAGTCAATTGGTAATAGTACCGGTTAAAATCAAGAGTTCGGGCGTAAAATAATAGCTTATATTAGATGATTCTCTGCCAACCCTGTCAAACACAAAACAAAACCTTCCTGACCGTCAATCCCGTTTTGGCTACCGCTTAACACGCTTAAAATATAGATCGATTTGCAGATGTCATTTCGTTCGTAATGTTTTTCAGCGTTAGATCATGTGGACCTCATATAACGGGCTTACTTCTGTATTATCTTAGTTAAATGGCTCCAAACGGTTTTCGGAATCGAAATATATGTACAAGACGCTCGGACTCGATGATTTCAATTATTTTATTGATATTTTCGACAAACGTAGGCTCCATTTTAATTTTAATGAGCCACTCTCAGGTTTTTTCAGTTAACGCGGGGAATAAAGTGTTACCACTTTCATACTTTGGGTCATATACTGAATGAAATATTCAGCATGACAGAGCCGTCGGCGCCACATTTCTCCATTTGATTAACAGATCTATTGTAAGACTACTTAAAAACAGTGGGTGACATTGTTTAAGAGCAAAGTGAAGGAGAGTCAATGTCATTTCATGACTTCAAACATTACTCCATTGGTTTCCAACAGACTACTTAAAAACATTGGGTGACACTGTTTAAGAGCAAAGTGAAGGAGAGTCAATGTCATTTCGCGACTTCAAACATTAATCCATTGGTTTCCAACAGAGGCAACCGAGATCAGGGGACTGTAAAAACTGCAGACTATACTCCTTGAAACTGTTTCGATTTCTGTCCCAAAGACCGAAAAGGTGATGACTTCAGTTTTCTGGGATAACTAAGGTACATCGATCATTCGAATAAGGGCAAAATAGCCATAGGGCTTAACTATGCCGAATTATTAGGCTATATTGCAAAAAATTATCACATTTACATAAAAAGTGTGCTGCCACCAGGATAACGTATCAACAACCCATGAAAAATCATAGGCATTCCCTTTTCATGTTGGACTTCACGGATAGGCTTCTCCGAATGCATAACCTGGTTGGTATGCAGTCTTAATCATTTTATGGGTTATGAAAATCTGGAACCGAATTGAGGAAGTCATCAAATTTTCTTTCGAAAAATGGTCTTCAAGTAAGCCCCGTCCGATAAAACGTATTTTTGCAAGCGCTTTTTTCGAATTCTTAAAGCAGCCGGATTAATATCTTCCCGGTGCAGCTTTCAAGACTTTTTTCTATTGGGTTTTTATCTCCTCTGTCGTGTCAAAATGGTGTCCCTGCATTGGCCTTTTCAGTTTGATGCTGTAGGGCATGGTACATTATCGTGAACCAACATTTCGTTTCGATTTATTAGAGTCATTACAGGTATCATAACCCGAATTTCTCAGAACATAAGTGGTTAAAATAAAATAATTTTTTAGAGAGAGTAAGAGATATAAAGTCTCATTAAAACTTGAAATTTTTGAAAAATATTCTATTTGATTTTCTAAAAAAAAAAATAATAATAAAAAAATAAATAAAATTAGGTTAATTAGTAACACACTCCCGGGCAGGTTTACACATTTCAAAAAGCGAATTAAAAGTTGTGCGAAAAAAGTCGAGACCGCATGTCTGCCATGTTGTTTGTCATGGCGTGACAATTTTATTAGGGGTTTTCTACCCTCGCAAAGCATACGAAAAATAAATAAAACCAAAAATAAGCGGTAGTATTTTGCTGAAGAGTGCAACATGCCACATGCAACATGCAATTCGCAAAAAACGAGGCGAAACAGGGAACGAAGTAAGTTAGAGTGCAAATGTTTGGACGCATAGATATTTTGTGGTCGCTGTTATTTTCAACTGCTTGCTGGCTGTGGGTGCCACCAACGAATGGGTGGAGAGAGGTTCTTAAAGCGAATACAAAATGCCGTGGTACACATATAGCAAGTATGTGTTGTTTTGCAAGCGTTTTTGGCGTGCCACAACCGCGGGCGAATGTGCGCTTTGCCGTGCTGTTGTTGTTGTTTGTGTTATTTTCGTTTTTGCCATGTCGGTGCCGTGATGCATGATTGCACAGGCAAACGTTAAACCGCAATTTGATGGACAGCTTGAGGTTTTCCGTTTCAGTTAGACAGCGCTACAAATGCGCAACATACTGACACACTCACATATGTACATACATATAAATATGTATATGTTTGTATGTTTATGCGCTTAAAAAGTAGTCTGACAGACCCTCAACCATACACCAGAAAAAAACTTATGCGCTGGGTTCGTATAGCGCTGAGGAAGTCGCTGACGCTGCAATTGCTTGGGAATTTTCTATTCGCATTTTGTTTGCATGAAAAAATGAAAGAGTTGTTTTCTGAGAAGAAACTGCATGTTTTCATATGGTTATATTGTATATGGCTACACTTACATACATACGTGCATATATATTGTATACAATGTTATATAAACAGCTAATAACCGATTTTTAGCGCAGCTCGACTTATTTCGTGGGAAAAATGTTTGCTTATTTATTTATTTTTTTAGAATAAAGTTTTCGAAAGATATTTTGAGGTTTATCAGCAACTTTTAGAAAAAATTTCATGAAATAAGTTTAATTATACTTTACTTCGAGAAAAAAATTAAAATAATGTTTGAAAAAAGCAGCTGTTCAGTGAAAAAATGCAGTGTTTTGGACGGCACATTTGCAAGGCACCAGGAGATGGTGAACCTGATTCCTCAATCGAATAGCAATTACCCGTTTGAAAACACACAACAAAACGACAGAAACCGATGGACTGCCGTTCGGGCAATTCAAATACGACGGCGAAAAACTGATAAGCAGCATGCATCAGGTACCGATTGGAATTTAAATGTCCTCTGCCCAATCCACAAAAAGGGAGACCCAACAATCTGCGCCAACTACCGTGAGATAAGCCTCTTCAACATTGCATATAAGGTTCTATAGAGCGTATTTGACCTTATCAGTGTAGCTTCCGGCCTGGAAATCAATAATCAGACCAAATATTCACCATGCGATTTTAAAGTTGTTTTGGACAGCACGAAAAGGAGCTGCTTTTATGCTGCTATATCTGAATTTGGTATCCCCGTAAAACGAATACGGCTGTGTAAACTGACGTTGAGCGACACCAAAAGCTCCGTTAGGATTGCGACTTCTTCAATCTACTTCTGGAGAAAATAATTCGAGCTGCAGATCTTAATAAAGAAGGTACACTCTTCTATAAGAGTGTACAGCTGCCTTCAACAATCGTCGTCGATAATTTCGTCTATCTTGGAACCAACGTTAACACAAACCACAACGTTACCCTCGAAATGTATCGCATAATAGCTCTTGTCAACATGTGCTACTTCGGACTGTGTAGGAAATTGAGAAGTAAAGTCCTCTCTCCACGAATAAAGACCAAATACTACGAGTCACTCATCATTTTTCCCTGTCCTGCTATATGGATATGCTGAAGCATAGGATATTAGTCAACGAAAATGTGTTTTTTTTGTTTTTTCAAGATGGATTTGGGTCGTTCTTGGAAAATTCGTCGATTCCTTTGCTCATTCGGGCTCATACACGGCGAATAGATTCCATGATTCGATGTGACGATCTTATAAACGTCTTTTGAAGCCACGCGATCGTATATTTCAGCATTTCTTTACATTCAATCCACACGAGCCTATTTTTTGAGCGATGTCAATTGTTGCGATCCAACGAGAAAAACTTTTTTACGGCCAGGTGTTCATGCAAGTATTGACGCAGTACTCGCCGGTGGGAGAAATGGAAGACCTCCATTACTTTGGAGAGGTATCCGCCTACGTGACTTGGAATATCTTGCATTATCAGTTCACGTACGGCAGAACGATTTTCTACGCAATAAGAGAAGAAAACGGCTGTTTTGGACGACCTTTCACGGAATTCGTCTTTGAGCGAGCTTTCGGCCACGATTGAATGTTGTAACAGTTTTTCATAGTGTAATAGGATGTACGCTCAATGATGAATTTGCTCACATGCAAAGATTTTAGTTCATCGATGCCCCTTGTCGTGATAATCCACGTCGAAAGTTTGAAAAATGATCGCACGAAATGTTCACGATTAATTCATTTTTTTGGTCGAGATGAATTTTCTTAAAATTCTCTGTAAATAAAACAATCACGATTAATATGACAAAATTTTCTGATAGCACTTCTATGCTAAAAAATTTTACAAACTTTCACAAAAAGTCACCATTGCACCTGCCAACAAGTGTTGCCTAGTCCAGAATAAATATATTTTTCGCTATGTATAAGCTGCAGAGGCATGGATGATAGTCGACGTTTGTTTATTCAAGGCGAAACCTGACGAAATGTGTGGCTTTGCTCATTGACAACGACGAATATAGAGTCGAATCAAGCGATGATTATGTACGCCATATACGATGGCATTGACATAGTTCAGCGTGTATTAGTCAGAAACAGTGGCTACACAAAATCTAGGCCATGCGACTCGTAATAGATAACACTCCGGCATCTGAAAAGTCTTTGACGCTGTACCTGCCACACAATTGGCAAAAGGAAGCAAAGACCTCCATTTGTGAAAGAGACCTGGCTACACTTGGAATATCTAATTGACCCCAAACAGCGAAAAGGCAGTACGATTGTCTACGCCAATAAAGAAGAAGATCTAATATCGATTATTTTTAAATGTTGGTAAGCTTTAAGAATGTTCAAATCTCTTCGTTCCGGTGTAAAAAATATACACATTTTATAGTAAATTTGCTCATAAAATGCAAAAAAGGCCCAGGGCATTGTGTAGAATAAATGCAGCTTAAGTATCTTAAAAAGTTTTCAATTATCTGATTTTGTGTTTTTTTCATAACGAGTCCGCAAAAAAGCTTGCCAGACTGACCATGACGTTATTACCTCAATCGAGCAGCATGAGCGGGATATTCGTTACAAAAACAAAAGTCAGAATTTTTTATAGGAAATAATTTTACGGGGATGACCATTCATCAGAAAAATTTACAAATTTCACAAAAAAGCACCTCTTGACCAATGGTGTTTATAGTAAATCATATTTTTCTTAATAACTCGAAATAACTCATAGCGACGCCAGCGATTGTTTGAACTTCAAGCGAAATCTGACGAAATTGGTGGCCAGCAAGTAGTCGCACGTTCGAATCGCATGCAATTGACGCCATATCTGGCAGGGTCTATCGCCGGCGTGTATTAGTCAGCGACGGCGTGCAAAATCTGTTCGTGCATCTCGTCAGTAAACGTTCAGCATCAACATCAACAGTCAGCATCGAACATGTGTCAAGTTTCAAGGCGAAAGCTGAAAATTGTTTTCATGCCAAAGAATTTTAGTTTTTTAACAGCGATTTATTTTTTGTTTCGTGTCATTGTGTTTTCAGGTTTTGCTCTAACAAACAATTCGCAGTTGCTAGTTTGTAATTTATAATATTGGTATCGGCTGATATTAACAGATAGCAATAGGAACAATTGTTCTTCACGCAAATGTTTTTGTGTTATAACCTGAATATTTTGACTTCCTTTCTCTCTCTGTGTATTAAAAAAAAAGGAAATTACTATAGATCCATACTTAATGTTAGTCTTCATATTAATACAATATGTTTATTGTACGTAGCTAAACTTGCTCTTAGTTTGTTGCTGTTGTTTTTGTCTAACGAGTCGTGGTTCAAAACGAGCCAGTGATTTGCCAATAGACTGACTATTGACTACTGACCTCAATCGAACAGCATGAGCGGGATATTCGTTACGCCTTATAAAGGGTGATTTTTTTGTAGCTTGAAATAACTTTTTTTAAAAAAAAACGCATAAAAAAATTATAATTGCATAGTCATATGTGGAAAAATCTGTGGTATATTATCTGAAACGTTAGATCTGGTTCATGACATTTACTTTTTGAAGATAATTTCATTTAAATGTTGACCGCGGCTGCTTATTGGAAAGATTTGCAACCTGTTTGGGAGACTTTTTCGAGCATTCGGCCGGAATAGCCCGAATTTTTCGGATGCATGTCTGTGCTCGATCAGCAAGTGCTGGCTTATTTCTAGACTTTAGACTTGAGTAGCCCCCAAAAGTTTCAAGCGAAAGGCGTGAAAATGTTTTTTGGCCAAAGAATTTTAGTTTTTTAACAGCGATTTATTTTTTGTTGAATTTTATAGTTTACAGGTTTTGCATCTACTAACAATTCGCAGTTCAGTTTTTAATTTATAAAATTTGTATACTATATATTTTCATAGTATAAGATTAACAAAAAATTTTTGAAATAGTTATCCCATAATTCACGCAAAATGTTAAGTGCAACAGCATATTTTGAAAAAATACGGTCCAATGATTCACCCTCGGTATTAAACCACACCAAAAAAGTGAATTTTTCCATAGATCTATACTTATTTTAGGCTTCTTTTTAATTCACCAAATGCTTTGGCAACTTCTCTTAGTTTTTTGTTAAACGTTGGTCTGAAGAATGTTATGTTATTACCCTTGAACCAAATTCATTCTGATAAGTTGAGACCGTTAAAAAAAATTCTGTTTACCTCGTAGTAAGTAGTTTCGATGGTATTCGAATTTAAGTCTACCTCCATACTCATCTAATACAACTTCTAAATCCTCTTACAATCACTAGCTGTAAGGAAATGTTTGTCTTAAGTAAAATTTACGCTTTATGATTTCGATTAATTTAAGTTACATCCATGCGCTTATAAAAGTTTAGATCCTCTTACAATCACGTAGGGAATGCTTGTTTTGATAAAATTTTGAACAAAACCAATCTTTCTGCCGCATATGTCATGTTAGTGATCCTTATTCCAGCATCTAATGTCTTCTTTTTCTTCTTAATTGGACCACTGCTTACGTGATTATAGTCGAGTCACAACATGGTAACGTTTTATCTTTCGCAACGTGGCGCCAATTGGTATATTTCAAGTAAATCAATCACAGGTTCCTCAACTTGATCCTTCCAATATAAAGGTCTTTCCTTTGATTCTGTCTTTGTTCCTAGGTATTCCGTCGAATACTTAAGAGCTAGAGTATTTCGTCCATGACAATATGACGCTAGAAGCGTATAGTCTTTTTCTTGAACTACTTTTCATTGTCGTCGCTAAAAGTTATCTACTTTACAAAGGTGGAAGCTCACGTATTCCATCGAATGCGATATTCGCCGTAACGCGCAAAGGAATTTTTAAACTTTTCTTTCGAAATCTGAAATGTCGACCTCCATACGTATCGCGTCATCGTCAAGCCTTGTCATATAGCAGCGATTATGAGTGACTTAAGAAAAAGTTGTTGTTTTTGTTCGTCGAAGAATTTCTCAATTTTCATGTTCGAAGTAGCAAATGAAGATATCCTTAGTTCTAAAGCTGACAGGTTTACGCTGGTTCAGATAGAAAAAATAGTCCTTTTCAAAAGTTATGACTGTCATCAAGTGCAAGTCCGTCGATATTGCGACGACTTGTTGATGAAATTGGAGGCACGTATCTGGCGAGGTCATGCCAAATTTTCTTCCATCGATCAGTTGGAGAAAGCAGAAACTAACCGCGGGTCTGTTAAGATACCGCTGATATCAAAACTCATCATCGACACAGCATGATATAAAAGATTTCTCTCGATTAAATCTCCAACGTCGAACTATTCCTTTCAAGCAGACTGAAAAAGATAACTCGTATACATGTTAGGAGTGTAATTAAAACGCATTCGTAGACCGATTTCGGAACTCGTGGATTTAGTTTTTCTTCTGTTCCCGATCCTTGAGAGCTTAGCCCTGCTCTGACGTCACAACGTCATTAGTTTTGTCCTTACCAAATTAAAAGTTTTATAAAGGCGGTTCCTGTTTTCGTACTGTCGAAAAAATCGAACGAAGTGTGCTGTCGATTCTCTCACCGAGGCTGGTTGTTACTATTTCTGGGTTGTTTTTACGTGGCGGGTCAAAACCCAGCGCACAGCTATAACAATTGTTGATATTTTCGCCTTCATTCGTTGGATAACGGATAGGTCTCCCATAGGAGCTTGGGTCAAAGACGCAGTCGTGAGCTGCTTGTTTCCATATGTAAAAGGAATCGTTTCTGGCCACTCCCAAGTGAATGACGATCTTTTCGTACGTAGGCTGGCTTTTGATAAAAAATGTTTTTTACCATCGAAAATCGCTTCATTGTTTTTCACAATATATTCCATGAAGATCTATACACCTTTGCAAGCTTTTAAATCAATTGTTGAAACGTTTTAGACCCTCATATGTGGAGTTCGTTTCTCATCACAATATATGCATCATTACCAATGTCATCAGTTGAACTGAGATGTTCCATGTGTTTCGAAATCAGTGAAATAAGTGTATCCGAATGATGTCTTTCTGACTTCTATGACAGTGCTGGCGTCATGGTTATGTTCAGTACCACTCGCGGTGAAAAGTGATCCGTCTTCAGTGGTTGATGTTTGCGTCGATGATACCACTCAGAATTTTCTATCCTGCGTTGTTCCAGTGGTATGGTTGCGACATGTCCAGTTTTCCAAAAAAATAGGCAACCATTTTCCTGCTGAAGTGATTCGTGCGTGAACAGCTTTTGTTAGATTCGACTCGTTTTGATACACCCATGTAGGAAGTGGACTGCTGTTTACTTTTGGGCTGATACATATAAGTCCACGATTCATCACCTGTCATATTATCACGTTGTCATATACGTATTATGAAGCACCGTTATCGTGTTTTGTTAACGTTTCTCTCCACACGAGTTAATCCACTACGAGAGTTGTAAAAAATAATCGCGGTAAAATTGATCGGTATTTCTCGATTTTATTCTATGTTTTCTTCGAGAAGAATATTTTAAGTTACTGTAAGCAACACAAATAACGCCCCAATTTGTTTAAATTTTTTCTCGATATATTTGAGAATATATCGGAACATTCGGATTATGGTTCGTTGTGTGAATACGAGATAATTTCTAAAATTCATAATATTGTTGCGCTTTTTACTCGCTTGAGCTTTGAAAAAGAATAAAGCTCCACTTATAAAGTAGAATTTTAAATTAAATTTGATATAATTTTTTGTAAAAAATTAAATTTATATTCACTTAAAATTGCTGAAAATATTTACATTTTTATATATTTTTACACTTGGCATGCAAATTTTGCACTTCGAGCGCAACAAATAACAATAAATCCAGAGAAATTTCACATTTATATGATTTACGTAGGCACCGCCTTTTGTGGCCCTCGAAATTTCACATGAAACCGAAATAATGGTGTCATATATCAGTGTGTTGGCAGGAAGTCTGTCTCTAAGTTGAAATGGAAGGGATCAACTGCTGCGCTGCTAGAGAGCGGGCTGAGCAGACTCATACAGCCTACGCGCAAAATTTCTTCATCGATCGTCAACAAAATCAAAAAATTCAACAACAATCAACAACAAAAAGCGAAAAATATGCAACGAAGATACAGCTTCGTGCAGCTATTTAGGCTTTCGCACCGCCAACGCTTCGCCACCTCATTGCGCAAGGGTCGCGCTGTGTCGCGTTCGCTGGCTACCTTCCACAGGTTTTGATATGCTTTTGATTTATTACAAATTGAAGTTGATTTTAATCGAGTGTTTGCCAAAGTCCACACTCTTCATGAATTTCATGAAACCAAAATTTGATGAGTGGTGTCGGGCTGTCGGTCTATCGGCTTGTCTGGACGCGTGGTGAACTGATGAACGTCTGTTGGGCTATGTCAGCGCTAGCTCCACAGATGGATGGTTTGCTTGGTTCCTTGGTTGCTTGTGGCACAGCTGTCTGCCGTTTGCTAAATTTATAACAAAATATATGAGTCGCTTTTTATCAGCTGGAGGTGATCGTGGCAACTTGGCGGAATATTAATTAGTGGTGCTGGTTTCGTCCTTTGCACTTTTTTCTTTTTCGTTTTCTATTTTATTTATTGTTTGAAGTAGGCACACGCGTATGCTTAAAAGTGTTTGCGTTGGCAAAAAATTATTTACCATTTAAATTGAGTCAAGTGTGTTGTTTGAGGGAGCTACTTTAAGGTTTGTGGGTATTGTTAAAGTTTTAGGACAGTAATTTTCTTGCTAAAGTACGGTTTGTGAAAAATATGTTTACAAAAAATAATTTTATACCAATATGCCAGGAATTTACCTGATTCACCCTAGATTTGTTCCAGTTGTAGCTTTATTGGACAGCTCAAGAAAATCAATCGACCACAAAAGGAATATACCCAGAATCTTGGGTAAATATGAGAGTTTTGTTCGATTTGCCAAATTTCAGTCGAATTTATTAAACTTCTTTATGAAAATATATTTACTTTTTAGACGAAGACACGTCTGTTATGCTCAAGAGCTCAAACTCTACATTTGTACACATAGGATGCCTATAAATTTTAGGATTATAAAATCAAATTTTAGTCATCGAAAATTGCTTTATTGTTTTTCACAACAGAACAAATGGTTTTTTCGGAAAAATCAATTTATATTCAAAACAGTCTCCTTCTGCTTCAATACAGCTTTTTGCACGGTCCAAAAGCATGTCGAACGAGTGTTTTAGCTCGTTGGCCGGTATGGCCGCCAGTATGCCGGTGCAAGCCTTTTGAATGGCCTCTACGTCTGCATAACGCTTTCCTTTTATGGGAAAATGCCTTTTTCCGAAAAGGAAGAAGTCGCACGTTGTCATATCAAGTGAATACGGGGAGTGGTTAATGGTTAAAATGTGATTTTTGGTGAAATAATCGTCCTTCGAATGTTGGATTCTGAGCAATTTTTGGTCGTCAGTCAATTTGTGCGGAACAAACCATGCACACACCTTTCGTAAGCCCAAATGTTCGGTCAAAATGCGATAAATCGATGTTTTGGAGATGTTCAATTCCATTTTCATGAATTTCAATGATGATTTCGGCTGATTTTTGATGCATTCACGCACAGTTTCGATGGAATTTCCGGTGATCACGGGAGATGGTGGATGACTTATCAATTCGATGTTTTGAGTATTTCAGAATGCAATTTTGCAGTCGAAGTTTGAGAGCTCGCATTATCGTTCTGAAGAGTGATCCGTCTTCGGCGGTTGGCTTTCGTGATTTCTTGAAAGACAACTGGCAAAAAAATTATTGTTCAGCACTTAGTATTTTCAGTTCTGCGCTGTTCGAGAGGTATGGTTGATATAGCTCTAGTTGTTCCAAAAAAAATTTGCGTGGAAGTGCTTCATGCGCGAACAATTTTTATTGAATTCGACTCATCTTGAAACACCCTTAAAGTCGACTACGGTTTACTTTCTGGCTCAATTGTACAAATCCACCATTTATAATCCGTTACGTTGTCATAGACATATTTTGAAGCACCGTTATCGTATTTTTCCATCACTTCCCCTGACCAATCGACAGGAGCATTTGTTTTTAAACGATCGACTAGTTGTGTATGTTTTAGTTTTGGTCTAGCAAGTGGTCTAGCAAGTGATTAGCCTTTAGTCTTACGAAACCACATAATTGCATTGATCCGAATTCTGAGAAACTCTTTTTTGAGTTTGGTTTAATGGTTTACTATATAGGTTAGGTTAGAAGGCTGATCAAAGATCGGAAATATCGGACGTGGACTGCTATATGTATACAGTTTAAGCGTCTGGTAGGATTCCCAGCCTTACTGCATGGACACTAATAGGGCAATGGCCTGTTGAGAGCCCAACAACTAGGGAGAGACTTACTTACTGAGGGCAAAGAGTTGATATCTTGTGTAAAAAGGTTTTTTTTTGACAGCGCATGTACCGATGGTGGCTTAGCACTGCCAAGCTTCCGCAAAGCCCAGCTATCTAGTAGTAGAACACAAGAAGATAAGGGAGCACCGACCCGCTTCCATTCTCCCGATAGCCTTTTCTGGGTAGCTCATCAGTTTTACAGTTCCCGGCGATTCCGTTGTGGCCTGGCACCCATTGACCTGCCCTGAATGCACTGTTAATGAGTTCAAGGCTAGTAACGTCGTTCTGCTATCTAAGTGGGATGGCTTCTTCCCACCTACAACTCTCTCGCCGGTATGTGGGTAGAGAAGGAGCCGCCAAAGTTCGGTTTGACAACTCCATGATTCAAGTTACTATATAGGAAATTTTAAGAAAAATGGGAGCTTTCTGGCATATTGCCTTTCAGAGTTTTGGTAACTAGTTCGTTTTTGTTTTGAAAAGCACTGTTATAAGAAGCTGGTCGTGTTTATTAGCATACATTGTCATATATCAAACTAGCAATATTAACGTTAATTTGTACCGCGACAAGCAAGTCATTGCTGCCGACTCTCAACACTTAGGTCATAATATGCAAAAATTTCATCCGAAGCTGGTTTCATACGAAGAATTATGGTTTATTATTTTATTATAATGTGATTATTTATAAGTTGCATGGAATTCTGCAGCAGCAACAACGAAAACGACAACAACAGAAAGTGAGGCTGCCAACAAACGCAGTGCTGAGACTGGCTCCATGATGGACATCAGCAACACCAACTTCACCGACAGCAGACGTGGTAGCAGCAGCGGCAATGCAGCGTTCACTGGTCAAATGTTGCAAGAACGTTTGTGTACTTCGTGGCAAGCACCATAAGTGAGTAGGCATATGCATATGCGCAATAAAATAATGTATGCTGGCGGTGTCCAAACGCCGTTGATTATTCGCCCTCACTCAGTTGGCTTGCTGTTGTTTTTTGTTGTTCTTGTTCTTGCGCTTAAATTGTTGAATTGATTTCAAAATTACTGTAATTTTCACAATTTTCTAATTATTTAATCGATTATTGATTCTTGATGCTCGTTAAGTGGCGCACTTAAAGTGCGTGAGAAATTGATGTGGAATCATTTGCCGCCTGCGATTGCCTCGCCCGCTTAGCTTGGTCGCCGCCGCTGGAGCTGTCGGTTGTAGGCTGTTGCCTACTCGGTTGTTAGGTTGATTTGTGGGGTTGTTAGTTTACTAATGTGCCATTTGCGAGCGTTTAGCCGTCAACCGCCAGTCGTCAGCGGCTCCATATTCAATTGGTCGGCCGGCCGGCCGGTTGGTTGGGCGCTTGCTTGGCTGGTGCTTTTGATCAATTGATGAGGTGTTGATTTACTGAGGCTAAACTGTTATTATTATTCCATGCTTGTAAGCGTTATTTGGATAACTTTTATTGGTGCGCATGTGTGTTTTTATATATTTAACCATTACAAGTTAATTGGAAGGATTTGCTGTGGTTTATAGAGACATCAAAGTGGCTAGACAGACAGTGTCTACAATTAAGTTGCTTCAGAAAAGTTTTTGCTTTGTCGACAAGGAAAACTTGGAAATCATTAAAATGCATGACTTTTAGTCTGCTTTTCGGATTCGAGTTACCAAAGGGAATATAAATAATGTTGTAATAATGGATGAAATTATAGAAAGTTAAAGAAAAATAATATATAAATATCGGTGTTTTATTTTCATAATTAGCAGAAGCGAATACTTTTCTAGCCAATTATCCTTAGTTCAGTTGCTTCTTTGTCATATAAAATCTGCCTCTTTGAACTTTCGATATTTAGATATCGAATTGAATTTATACTCAGGGACCCCAAACCATATTGCCAGAAAGAAGTGGAAAGGTGGAATATTGCATAAAAAAGTTCTCCTTTCTTTGTGACTATTGACTTTCTATATGACAGAATCACAAGAGGGTTTCCGGCGTCTCTATAATGTCTACTTCCCTGTACTTTCTAAATTTAACGTCATTACTTACGCTCTTCTCGCTCGCATGTGACGACAGTAGCTTGTGATTTGTCATTCCGCAGTCCCTTCGAGACCTCGTGTTTCTCTTCAGGTCTCTTGTATCTTCATCGTGGCGATCCTGCATATCCTTAAAGCATTACAACTTCCCTTGAAACGTCTAACCGCCGTTCCGGAAATATGATTGCATGTCGTTTCCGTATTTTTGGCAATCCACTTTTGGCAATCTCATCTGCTATTGTTTTTCGCGGAATCTCTTTATGGCCTGGTACCCAGTACCCACTGGACTCTTGACTTTAACCTTCCATGAAACTTATTAGAACATGCTTTGAGGAAACGAGATCTTTAGAATCGTAAGAAACAGTTTTTTCAATATTATCAAGTCAAAAGATCTCAGTGGTAGTACAACGGTTGAGTTTAATTTGTTTCAATATATTTTCTTCGTTTTTTATTCAAACTACTACTAATGCGTCAGTGAAACCTTTTGTCAAAAAAATATTATCCTCTATTATATACCATTAATTTGAGGATTAAATGTTTGCTACAGGTGATTTTGCTTTTAGAAAATCCATTGCAGCTTTGACTCGTTATTTTAGGATATCGAAGGAGTTTTAATGAAGATTTCCGTCTACGGATCCAAGTCATTTGATTTTCCACTTGACCGACTACCACGAAATTCGTTTATAGTAATAAATGGTTTCCTTCAGTTACTTCTCATAAAAGTTCTATAGAACAATAGAATATTTGTAAATGACGCACTGAGAAGACGCATTAAGTGGGAGATATATTCGCAAATTGCGATTGCATGTTTATAATGGCTAAAATCTCTTGGAGTTAGTAATCCAAAAAGCCAGCGGATTATCAGAGAGACAATACGGCTTTATAAAAAAGAGGTCCACTATTAACGCATTAAGATAAGTTGTCGATACTGCGAAATGTGCAGTAAGTGGCAAAAGATGGAAAGGTGGCAAAAACAATATTTCGCTCTAATTTCCTTAGATGTGAAGAATGCGTTCAACTCTGCAAAGTGGACAAATATAACCAAAGCTCTATACGTGATACGCGCCTTAGTATCTCGCAAATATTATAATGAGCTATTTCGAAAATAAGAGATTAGAAGCCGTGTCATATGGACGAGGAAATTTAGAGCTACACCATCTCGAGTCGAGTAGCTAAGGCTCCGTCTAAGTCCCTCTACAATGGAACTTGATGCACGATGGGGTGCTAAGGATCCATCAACCAAAAAATGTGAAAATAATTGCAAATAAACATCAGAGCCGTCTATAAGGAACAAAAAAGAGAACCAAGGTCTTACAATGTGGCAGCAGAGATGGCAAAAATCATCGAAAGAACAATGGACCCACATACTGATCCCAGACATTCACTCGTGGATACAGAGACGACATGGGGACCTAAATTTCCATCTAACCGAAATACTGAGTAGCCATAGAATCTTTAGAAAGTATCTGTTCCAAATTAATTATGATGTTAGTCCTGTTTTTTAAATATAAAGGAAAAGCTAAAATATACGGTGGAAAATTTGACAATGTCGAAAACGGCCGGAAATGTTGAAGAACAATTCATAGATTTTACACGTTGATAATGCACTATCGCATCAAACCACTATTGTGACCGAATTTAAAGGCAAAAACGTAATGAATATTATCGATCAACCACCGTATTCACCAGATTTGACTCCGTGTGATTTTTTTTTTGTTTTTCAAATTGAAATTACTGCTCCGTGGAACCCGTTTTCAATAGTTCGAAGAGATTAAACAAAATTCGCTGAAGGAGCTATGGGCCATCCCAAAAAGTGCTTATGAAAAATGCTTCGAAGAACGGAAAATTGTTAGTATAAGTGTATTACATGTGGTGGGGATAACTTTGAGAGCGACAAAATAAATATTGAGGAATAATTAAATATTTTGAGTTTTATTTTCAATTTGCTGTACTTTTTTGTTGCAGTATATATATATATATTTTCCCGTAGTTCCTAGGTGGAACATAGGACCTCTTCTTCACTTTGTTTATTTCGGTTTCGGTAATCAGAGGGTTTAAGATGAGTAGGTGATTAGCCTTCTGCATCCGAGCCTAGTTCCGGGGCTGCCGGTTTCGCCTCTAGGCAGGCAATGGCGTAGAAATTTCCTCCTCGCAGGTGCTAAGGTTATACCAGTGTATATATATAGGTCAAATTATAAGATGGAATCAGATGAGTTGTAATGTTTGACATAAGTCTGCGTCGTAGCATGCCGATGTGGAATCATACAAAGGCGAAATCGATCCGTAGTTTCATGCGTCGAAAGTAAAACTAGAGAAGGGAAGACATCTGAGACAATTCCACGTGGGATCGGAGTTTTTAGGGTAGTTCGTTGTTCTGCAACATGTTTTAGCTGATTTTTTTCTACACCAGGGAGCCCGCATTCTATATCTTCCCGGTTTTCTCTCTACGGCTCTGATTCTATGCTACCTAGGTATCTTTAGTATTCTAAAGGGTAGTTGATATAAAGTGAACTTAGTCAAAAATGTATGTCGTCAATCCATATTTCTGTCTTTAGCTTTCATATCCTTAGTGAACATATTTATGTATATTGTTTTGGTAGTCATTATACTGGATACGTCGAGTAAGATTTTCTTTTATTGTGAGTAAATTAATAAATTAATACTAATAAAGTAATTGAGTGCTAATTAAAGTGTATTTTTTTAATTTCATTACCAACCATAATAAGACTAATCTATTATGTTCCTCATCGATATATGTATGTGTGTATATATACATACATATACATATCATTAAATATCTGCTCATTAGAGTATGAATAGTGTTTAACCACTAATCAAATAACACTTTATCCATCTACTTAACTATTTCACTTTATAAACAAATAAGTAAAGACTCAACGGACTCGAACTCTAACAATCGGCCAGCCGACGCAAATAATTATGTGAGCATGCGCTCGTGCTGCTTCGCCTGAAAGTGCCAGCGCAAATGACCCGTTTTATGGCTCAATTATGGTCAACTTGAAAAATCGAGATTACTTCGACGTCTGCGAATGAAAAGTAAAAGTGACAATAAAAACAAAAACAAGAAGAAAAGCCCACAGTAAATGAACAATGTCGGGCACTTAAAGCAACGAGAAAAGTTTTGGAGTTGTTGAAAGAAAAAATGTGAAACAAAAAACAAACAACAACAAATAAACACATTAATGTAAGGGTATAGAATGGCTTAAAATTATAGCAATAAACGAAAAGCCAGCAAATTGATAGCAATTGAAATGAAAGTGAAAACTTCACACATTTCGTTGTCGGCGGCTGTAGTTGCTGTTGTTGTTGGGCTTTTAGGAGCTTTAGCTTTATGTATATTAATTTTTTGTAATGTAACTTTTGCTCCATACTTTTGTTGTTATATTTTGATTGCGCGCCGCGTTGAGTGGCCGTCTCGTCGTTGTTGACCAATAACAGCAACAATAACCAACACTCACTTTTGACCAAAATTGCTATGCGGTGCGGGGGCAATTTAAATGTCGTTATAGTTTTGTGCCGTTTTTATTTTGGTTTTTGTTGCTGCAATTGTTTTTTCTCTTATTTTTGTTTCGCTTTGCTTGACTTATTGTCGCTTTAGAGCGCTTGAATGAATGTCGAATGTAGTTTTCTGGCTGCCACCACTTTTGTGTCTATAATTTGAGCGTGTTTTAGCTGAAGTTGTTTGTTGTTTCTACTTTTTTTTACAAAAATAAAGCGCAATTACTATTTCTGGTTGGTTATTCTTTTTTTTTCCTTTTTATGTATTGCGTAGAAAGAGGAGGTTATTGTTGCAAACGGTTCGAACAAAATAATACCAAGGTTGAGGCTTCAGTAAAGCTTGGGGCTGGGGGCTTTTACAGTCTTTAACGATTCATTTCTGGGTTAACTCAAGTGTAGGATTATTGTATGCTCAACATAAACATACAATTTTATATTTCCATAAAATTTCCTTTGTCAACTTGAGAGGACTGTAATTCCCAAATCGATTGATTCTTTAAAGTTAGCTAAGTTTATCAGTTGGAGAGTTTTTAACCGTTTGTTATGGAAAAATAATTCGATTTAATTGCACATAACTATTTATAATCGAATGAATTTTTTAGTGCTATATTTTGGCAAAGCTTTACTGAAGCCGAAAGCTCGCGTTCTTTAAAAATAAAAATTATAGTTATATTTTTTTTTAATTCTTATACTTTTAGGTCATTTCATTTCGAACAATTCCATTTGTAATTCCTTTTGTTAGCATCCTTTAAATTTCACCCAAAGGAAGCTTTTCGCCGACAGAAAGCTTTTAAATTTCATCGCTTAGAATCTAACGCAGGCTGTCAATTTTCATTTTCATTGGTAAGAAATATCATCGCTAAGAAGCCTTCGCTGGCTGAAAGCTTTTAAATTTCATCACTAAGAAGCTTTCGCAGACTAGAAGCTGGCTGGAAATTTTTATCTTCATCGCTAAGAAGCTTTCTCAGGCTGAAAGCTTTTAAATTTCATCGGTAAGAAGCTTTAGCAGGGTCAAAGCTTTTAAATTTCAACGCTAAGAAACTTAAGCTTAAAAATTTCATCGCTAGCAAACTTCTAACGATGATTTCGCTGGCTGAAAAAAAAATTTCATCGCTAAGAAGCTTTTTCTGGCTGAAAGCCATGAAATTTCATCGCTCGGAAGCTTTAGGTTTTCAAAATTTCATCGCCAAGAAGCTTTCGCTTGCTGAAGTTTTGCTCTCTTTTTCATAGTTTTACCTTGCTTTAAGCTTTTAAATTTGTGTACGCGGGGAAATTCGTAAAACATACTTCTGTTGTTTTTGGGATTGTTGTATGTATGTATATAAATGCGTTCCAAAGTAAACAGATTTTACCCAAATTGTCTAGAATTTTTAAGAAAGAAAATGTTTTAGTGACGAGTTTGCTTTTATCAAGCTAGAGAAGCCTTTTTCTTTTTTTTGTAGATAAGTACCTGAGAGAGAAAAACAGAAGAAGAAACAGAAGACACCTCAGACAGCCCTCATTCTGGTTGCATAAAAAGATATCACTTACTACTTTACGCTCACTAGGCTGCTTTATTCAGATGATCTACTGCTTGGTTCAGGTATATCTTTACCTGTAAGTTTTTTAAGAGCTGAGTCGAAAAGCTTGTTGAACGTAAATTGTTGAATGGCGTGTTTATCTGAAAATATTGCCTCTGAAAGGGCCCTATGGTTAAGCAGCTGAAAAAGGTGTAAGGATTACTGTTATGAACCTTTTGCATCACAGTTCAGAAACTCTTTCAGGTTTCATGTTGCAAGCGTACTTCCTAAATAGATATGGTAAGGGGGATATTATGAAAATTCAGCTCTGTATTGTGGCAAGCTTGAGCTTGAGCTCTTGATAGTAGTTTAATGAGAGAAAGTGAAGTTAGCGGTCGGCCATAGAATGGATTTTTTTCATCTGGAAGTGCTTTCCCTTAAAGATTATGAGTAAAAGATCGAAGGATCGGCTCAACCGAGCGAAAAGCTTTGTGCTTTCGTCATAAATTTGGGTTCCAAAGAACACAATTTCTGGGAAATTATGTTGTAGAAGTCTAACAATCTTAGCCATGACTTCAGCAAATTAAAAGCTTCCTCGAAAAGTTAGTTCCATTTATTATGTGCAGAGGGTTTTTGTCGCATTTCCTGCTGCTTTGTGAGGCACCATGAAAGTAATCCATTTAAAGTAACCAATTTTAGTGATCTGCTTGTTAACTCCCCACCACAGTGTTTTTATTTCAGTGACTTTTGCTTTTTCTTAATGCACATATTGACATTATTGTTGTTGTTGTTAAGATTATTATGATTGTTGTTGTTAACACCGCTACTCTTGGCGAGTGCTAGCGTGAATAAAACCGATGATGACTCGAACTCCGGCGGATCGGTGTAATTTTCATAAAAATTGAAGTATGCTGTTGATACGGACAACTCTTTTGTTACCAATATATACACGTGTGTGTGTGTTGTTGTTGTCGCTGTTACAATGGTCGATAACAACAATAATCATGCGAATAATGATAGCAATGATGAGCCAATTGCTGCGGTTGAAATATGCCCAGACCGACGACGATGTGTCGAAGCGTATGATATGTTGGTTGCCCTCCCGCATTTTTTGTATATTTGTGAATGTGTGTGTGCTGCCACCAGCGCTTGCACCACGGTGGCATGCTGGAATGTGGCATGGCATAATGCCGATGAGAATGGTTGGTGGCATAAAGCACTGCACTCTAGTTATTGTTTAGGCTGTGTTGCTGTGATTAGCGTTGTTGTTGTTTTAGTTATTGTTGTTGTTGTGGCTTACACGAGAAGCGATTACATTTAAGTGGTGGCACTAGAAACGCATACAAAACAGCATTAGGTGGCACACTTACACGCACACCCTTGCAGCGAGTAGGCACCTGTGTGCGTGCGCTTGCGTTTGTGTGTACATGCATGAATATGCAATTTTCATATTTGCTGCTGGCAAATGCTACTATCAGCGTGCGCCTGCCGCGATTGGCATGCCAATTTCATGCCTCAACTGCGCATATGTGACTCTAATCAACAACAACAACAACAATTGCAATTGTCTCGCCATTGGTATCACGATTACTTTGTAATAGAGTTAAAGAATCGTCATTATCAGCGCCTAACCGCTTTTGGTTTTCAGCTCCAAGCAGCCACCGCCGACGCTGTCATCATTCGATTTCCACCTCAACTTTGCAGCTGTTTATTTGATTTTATTTTTATTGTTGGGTTGTTGCATTCCACCAAAGCGCCTACTGGTAATTTTAAATTATCACTAAGAGGTTGGAAGCAAAGAAAAAAGGTTTATAATACCTTTCACAAATAAAAAAGTTTTCATAAAAATATTGATTTTGCTCGATCAGGTTGTATGGCAACTTCGACAAGAGTACATGTAAAGTTTCATGAAGATATCTTGTCAAATAAAAGAGATTTCCATACAACAACTAGATTTTGATCGATCAGTTTGTATGGCAGCTATATGTTATAGTTGTCCGATCTAAACAATTTCTTAGCAGATTGTAGTGTTTCCCTGGACAACAGAAAAATTCATGAAGATATCTCTTCAATCACAAAAATTTTCGAAGAAGAACTTGATTTTGATCGATCAGTGAGTATGTCAGTTTTATGCTATAGTGATCTTATATCGACATATACACACAGGCTGACTGACGATCGTGGCTTAATGGGGTTCAACTCATCAGACTCAACATCAGTACATAAATATCATGATATCTCAGACGTTTCCTTGTAGTAAACTTAATATCCTGTGTGAAGGGCATAATAATCCAAACAATTCCACAATGCTTGCACCAGCTTGTGTTTACAGGCACTCGTAAATCAATGGGCCGGCTCAGAAATGTGCCGCGAAACGCACACGTTGAACAACATCGCACCAACTAACAACTTAATGACATAATTTGGTAAATGATTGTCATTACCAACAACAATGCAAGCGCATGCAATGCTATTTTTCATTTTATTTAATTTTTTCTATGTTTTTTTTTGGGATATCAATGTGTTGTTTGGCCATGCATTGCGTTTGCTCACGTGTCCCCAAAAAAAAGTAGCCAATTAATTATCTATTCTTTATGGCGTGTGATATTCCTGACTATTGTGTCCAGTAACTACTATGTATTAGGCATAGGAAATTAAAGTGCAAAGTGGCTCTATTTTCTTTTAAGCAAGTGTCAAAAGAATGCTCGTTAAAATATTGAAAAAATCTTGGTCTTTTTTATCAAGCTCATATAATTGGTTGGAAATTTTTAATTCATCTCGATGTCAAGTAGTGTTGCTAATATCTTTAGAAAAATTGTTTTCAATAAAAAACATAACTATTCTGGTAGGAAGGCCTTAATAATTTACAAACCTAGAAATATTTTTGTTCGGAATTTTAGAAGTAACAAGCCAATTGAAATGTCCCCGGCCTACTAAAGTAAAACACATTGTTTCATCTGATCTCATCGAAAAACATTCATCAGTATTTATTTTATTGCCTTCAAAGTAATTCCCACCTAATGTCGACAATTCTTCCAGTCCTCCAAGCACTTTTAGAAGAACTTTTTGGGATGACCTTCAGCTACTTCAGCGAATTTCGTTTTATCTCTTCGATCGACTGAAAACGGGTTCCACGGAGCGGCAACTTCAATGTAAGGAGCAAGAAAAAATCACACGGAGCCAAATCTGGTGAATACTGTGGTTGATCCATGATATCCATTGCGTGTTTGGCTTTAAATCATGGCTGGATGCGATGGTACATTATCATTGTGTAAAATCCATGAATTGTTCTTTTAGAATTCCGCCCGTTTTCGACGAATGTTCTCACGCAAACGCCTCAATACAGCCAAGTAGAACTCCTTATTGACCAACTGCCCCTCCGAGGCAAAAATCATGATGCACCAAACCACGAATATGAAAAAAACATTGATCATCACCTAGATTTTTGAGCGGCTTTGGCGGAGCTTTTTTGGTTCTCATTTTTTCCCCTCTATTCCGATGATGGTTGACTTGTTTCCATGTTAAACTCATAAATCCATGTCTCATTGGCAGTTTTAATGCCTGAAAAGACCTATTTATGGGATTCTTTTTAAAAGAATTCAGCTTTATCGGGACGAGTCGACCAATAACGCGTTTCATACCCAGATTATCATTCGAACGAACTAGCGAGAAAAGTCTTTTTTAATATTTTCAACAGTTGAAAATGTCGAAGGTCGTCCCGAACAAAGTAAGAAAGCTGTGCAATGTTAACATATCCTCCAACACATACCCAAATTCTTATTTCTTTCAAGCTCTGTTTATAAATTAATAATAGACCTTAGCTACTTACACAAATTACGGTAATTGTGCGTCAATATTTGTCAAAGCAATAATGACAAATTGTGAATGCCAACAGAAAATAAGCGAGAAGCGTTGACAAAGCAACGAACGAAAGGCGGTCTTAATGCTATTGGTTGGTCTTTGGTGTGAGCGCCACTTACGGCGGGATACAATCAATTCTCAATCATTTAAATAATAAATAAATATTGCGTAGAAAAGAGAGCTCTCAATTCCTTGAAACTCCAATTAATCCTTTCAATTCATATTTATACAAATTTGTGTACATATTCGTTTATTTAGCAATCATACAAGTAATTTCTACGCTGGCTGACTGACTGTCATGCACACATGCCACACGGCATATATAATGCATTGGTGCGAAGGACATAAATGCCAGGGAATTGGGTCGTATGCGTGATGTGCGTTGAAGACATTTCAAAAAAGGGGGGGGCGCGGCTGGAAAAAAAATTCTGATTGGTGAGAAATGAGAAAATTTGTTTATTTGATATTTATTTTTTCAAATACCCTGTAGGAAAAAAATTAGTACTAGAGTGGTCCGTTTCGAGTCAAAAACATACCTGTTATAAGTAATAGTTCGAACTCAGATTTTTTCGATAAAAATAACTCTTCCTTCTGTTTCTACGATAATCGGTTCTGGGTTATCGGAACGGTCTCCTATTTATATCAGCCCATAGACAGTTATTTCAGAAGCGTTCAAAACACTAACTCAGAACTATCTGGGAAATATTGCTTCCCTAAACACCTCTACAACAACAATATTAAATATTTTTTTTTGAACTAGTCCTAAACTAGTTACCTTTTCCTTAAAGTTGCTATGCTTAGAAACCAACTTCAAAGTATCTGGGAATTATTTTTTTTACCTCTACAGCAACATAAGTAAACACTTCTGAACTAGTCCTCAACTAGTTACAACTACCTTAAAGTTGATATGCTTAGAGACCATTTTCAAACTGTCTGGGAAATAATTTTTTTTACCTCTACAACAACATAAGTAAACACTTCTGAACTAGTCCTCAACTAGTTACAACTACCTTAAATTTTTTATGCCTAAAAACTAACTTAAAACAATGTGAGAAATATTTTTTCCTTCTACAACAACATTACCAAACATTTATGAACTAGTCCTCAACTACTTACCTTTACTTTAAACTTCATATGTTTCAGCCATTTCGCATTGCCCTTATTTTTCGTGTAAGAAATATTCTCTTCCACCTTTTTACACCCGCATTTTTCACATATTTTTCCGCTGTCCTTTGTAGTCAAAGTGAATTTTAAATAATTCATGTGGCTTGCAACAGCGTTGCATTGTCATATTTCTGACGCAAACAAATGGTGAACGCACCCGCCTCCTGTTTTAAGTCCGTCCGCCGTTGCATTTCATTTGTCACCGCGCCTGTGTAGGCGACAGCAGGTAAAGTGTCACGCAGGCAGCACACCCCTGCGTATGAGTAACATCCCTCGCCTTTTGTTGTTGTTTAACGAATGATGCGTCTTCGCTTCCTTTCATATCAACCGTTACGCGCCTTGATACTTTCATAATTTCCGTTCACCTTTTGCATTACATGACATGCGTTTGTTGCATGCCGTTTTTCCTGCTTATTTCTATAATTACTTGTCACGTGACAGGGAAATGCTACAGAAGTCTGTTTGCCTGACATTTTTTGTGCACTTGTCCACTATGAAGGCATACTCGCGGTGCTGGTTATAATTGTGCCAGCAGCTCTGTTGTTCAGCCCTGCACACATGACAGGTAATAGTTTTTATACACTTATTCAAATGTGCTTGCAGATGTCCTGTGCCTTGCGGGCATTTTGACAGCAATAAGGCATTATCCAATATTAAAATTGCAAAAACGGCTTTATTTGAATTTCGCATTTTTCTGACGACTTATTTGTGGATCTAAATATCAGCAAATATTAGTTTAATATTTAGGTGAGGTTTTGTTTGGTTGATTTCGCAAATGGTAGCAAATTCGACTCAACGAGTAACTTGTGAAAAGCGACTGTTACAGTTTTTTTTCGAATAGGAACCAGGGTTGCTTGGAGAGTGCAATTATGGTTGTTGAGACCAATAATATCGATATCATCGGCGTACGCCGGCAGTGTACACTCTTATAGAAGATGAAACCTTCTCTGTTTAGTTCTGCAGCTCGAATTATTTTCTCCTGCAGCAGATGGAAGAGATCAGATGAAAGGAGTCGCCTTGTCTGAAATCTTGTTTGGTATCGAAAGGCTCGGAGAGTACCTTCCCAATTCTAACGGAGCTTTTGGTGTTGCAAAACGTCAGCTTACACAGCCGTTTTAGTTTTGCGGTGATACCAAATTCTGACGTAGCGGCATAGAAGCAGCTTCTTTTCGTGCTGCCAAAAGCAGCTTTGAAATCGACGAAGAGTTGGGGTGTGTTGATTCTTTTTCCACGGATATTTTGTAAGACTTGTCGGATGGTGAATATTTGGTCGGTTCTTGATCTTCCAGGTCTAAAGCCACACTGATAATTACCAATCAGTTTGTTGACGGTGAACTTTATTCTTTCACACAATACGTTTGATAGAACCTTGTACGCGATGTTAAGGAAACTTATCTCTTTGTTTGTGGATTTGGCAGAGCGCATATAAATTCCAATCGTCGGCCATGCTTTCGGGTTCACCATCTCATGGTGTTATGCTTTGACTGCCATCCAGCAGGCTGGGCAAGTGTTCCTTCCATTATTCTAGTATGATCTGTACATCAGTTACTAGATCACCTCTGGGGATTCTACTAGAGTTTTCTCCGGTCTTGAAAATTCTGTTAGTCGCCGCATCTTTTCGTTGAATTTTCGAGCATTACCCCTGTCGGCCAGCTCTTCGTACTCACGTATTTCGGCCTCCCGTCCCTCACGTATTGTAGTGGGTTGGAACGTTGCGAGGTAGGCAGTCTGTTTGCTCTCCATTGCGACTCGCCATATTAATAAATGTTAGCAATTTCAATGAATATATTTCTTTATGACGCGATCTTACCAAAGGCAGAGAGACTCTGTAGTTAATTGTATGTTTCACAACATTATTCTAAATTTCTCGAACCTATTTGACAGCACCCGTGACTTCCGAAACTTAAGCTTAGACTATGTTACCCTTGAGTAGTATAAAGCTTTATACACATTTACATACATAGCGAGCCGCTTGTTTTAAGGCTGACGCCTGCTTGAGCCACCCCTCTGGTGAACAGACGCTGCAATTAAACGTCAGCGAACTCTTAAACCGAATATGTCGGGATAGCTCCGTTGGAGCTCTTTTAGTCGTAACGCTAGTTTCCACACGGTTTGTCTACTGCATCTTACACAAGGGCTAGTTTTCAGGGTTTGCGTCGAGGACACGGATATAGTTCTACAATTGTAACTGCTTACGCAGAATATACCCCATTACATCCCGTCGTGAAATATACTAAGCGAGTTCCTATTTGTTAAGATAGAGGCTCGAATGGATAAAAATCATCAAAATAACATATATTTTACTTAATATCGTTAGGCCAATTTCCCCTATGTTATGTATATGTTCCTAGAACCATTAGATAAACAAAACTAGTAAAGTGTTGTCTGTTTATAGCTCTGAATACGTCAATTGCTTCAATTATTTTTAATATATCTGTAAGCATATAAAATAATATATTTTAGTTAATTAACCAAAATACTCAATTGTAAAAACATTTTCCTCATAAACTCGTATTTATTTTTGCCGCGTTACTGCCACTTTAAGCCAACGCACTGCCTTACCAGCAAACATCCTTTAAATTACCTTGCTCACCACCGCTAGATGGCACTACCAACAAGAAAATTTATTGAAACGGGCGACTGACAAGTTTTTAATATCAGCTATCAAACGGCTCACCAAACTCTGCATACAAAGCTCTTTAACTAATTTCTGAGTTTTCGAAATATTACAAAAAAAAATTCAAAATACTTGCATAGACGACTTAATTTTAGTTCTATTTTGCACTTGACTTAACGGTCAAACTGTCAACTATAATTTAGTTGTCAGAATCAGTTTGTTTACATTTTAATTAAATGGTATAAATAAACGCCGTTAGCGGTAATTAATTTGCGCACAATTTTCATATATTAGTTGTATGCAGTCTTTTTTGTGCATTCGCATAGTTTCGTTGTTGCTGATATTATGCACTGTCAGGTTGTGAATTTGCAATTTTCATAAGTAGGAATATTTACTCATAAATATATGTATAAAGTAGATAGATGTACATATGAGTACAGAATATAATAGTTTTGTTCACCTAACGGTTGTACGTATCACTTAAAGCTAAGTGACATAGATATAGGGTTATATGTATATATAAATGATCAGCAAGGCGATAAAAGTTGAAATCTGGGTGACTCTCCGTCTTTCCGTCGTCCGTACAAGCTCTAACTTTAGTAAACATTTATAGACTTTGATGATGGTACACATGTTCCTTGACAAAGCAGTAAGGCGGAGGCCGTAGATGAGCTTAATCGAACCACTGGCATGTCCACAAATTTAAAGCAATAACAAAATACGACAGAGACATTACATTTCACCTCTAATTTTCAAAAAAAAATATGTGGCAATTGGGGCAATAATACACCGAATAGTCTATTCTTAGGCATCAATCGTCTCGGTATTATCTGCGTAGATAAACTACTTCACGTAACCCCACAAAAAATATTTCGACGGTGGTAAACCTTGGAGGCCACGTCAAAGGCCCACGACGCAAGATAATGCGCACAGCAAAAGTTTCTTTCAGGGGTCAGTAGGGTAATCGGGCCTGTTTTTTGACATTTTTTTTTCATAGAAAATTTTATTCTACAATAGAACTTTTTTCACATATCATGAGGTATATCGTGGAGTATATATACTAATTTTTTCGGAATTTTTTGATGACATCTGTCGAAGAAATGGCTGGGTGAATGAGATGCGTTTTTTCTCTGGCGAACACGATTTCTCCTGTTTGGATCATCTGAAACACAAAAACCCAATTTAATCTTAAAAAGTACGCGAATGGTTATCATCCCTAATTGAATCATGAAAAAATGTTGATAAATATAAATTAACGTTTTTTTTTATTTTTTCCCATGTTTTTTTTTGTCATAATACTACTGTCAGGTGTGCACTCCGAGCGCTCCGAACGTTGAGCGGTATTATTACTTTCCTTTTTCGAAACCTTCCAATGGTAAAGTAGGTTTCTACATTAATTCTTAGGGTATAAGGGAACAGAAAATGCATGCCTTTTTTTTAGTAAACGAGATTACGCTACTGACTCCTTCAATAAATTGAAGTTTTCGTTGGCTCTATGGATTGTAGCACCGTTTTGTTGGAACCAAAAGTTCTCTACGTAAAAATCCACCAATTCCGGCACGAAAAAGTCATTAATCATGGATCCATAGCATTCTAGATTGTTTGCAATATTATACCCTGCTTCATTTCTGAATAAATATGGACCAATGATTCCCTCTACTCATAGAGCAAACCGATTATTTACTTTTTTGAGGATAGAACGGCGTCTTCGCTATTATTCGTGATTTATTATTACTACAAATGGGACAATTTGGTTTATTAATGTATTCATTCAAGCAAGAGTAAGCTTTATATCTTAATAAAATTTGTATGCGAAAATCGGGATCAGTGGCCATCTTGTTTTGGGTCCATTGGCCGATCGTGCGACACGCTTGATGATAGTTCGGCATCGGTTCTTGTACTAGTTTGATTTTGTATGCTCGCAAATCAAGATCGTTCTGAAAAATCTTCCATAAAGTGTATGGACACAGCTCTAATTTTTGCCCACGATGTTGGATGGACTCATTCAGGTTTTCTTCGATACTCTGTTCTACCGCAAATTTGAGGATACGCATTATTCACCAGAGTAAACGTTGTGCGAAATCAATTCATGGTTGCACGAATTACCGACTCTGTTGGGTGTTTATGTGGAATTAAGTGAATAGTTTTTGAGTAACAGCAGCTCTGTTGAATTGACTAAATCAATATATCTTTGAAAGCGTTTTTCCCGAAAGAAGAATTTTCAAATTTTCAGCATGACAAACTGAGTCGATTTATCGAGTCTACGAACTAGTCGCTCAGTTTTTGAGATATCGATCTGCATAATGCACACGTCCGTTTCTTCTCAAGAAGTTGCTTATTTGTCGGAACCGCAAATATCGGTTTACTAACTCATATACATAGCTACTATAGAAAGTGAACGATCAAAATTAAGTTCTTGTATGGTAAACTTTCTTATTTGACAATCTACGAACATATTGTTCAGATCGGTCCACTATGGAATAAAACTCTAGACACATACGATGTCAGCCGAATCCTCAACAGTACGAAAGTCTCTTCTTTAGTAATTGGGTATTGATAAGAAAAATTGGACCAAAAATTAAAAAATGAAACAGAAAATCTACATTCCTCGGTATATGTAGGTATATTCCTTATACTTTCATCTTCTGCTCTTGGTGAGTCCGTCAGTAATTATAAAACTTATCTATGTCTACTATGGCGGTAGCCTAATCACCCCTGTAACGACCATAATATTTTAAAATTGAAGAAAACTGAAGCAAATAAGACATTGTCTAAATATTTGCTGAAGAGGTGGCTGCCCTCGACCTGATAGTTGTCGGCGAGAAAATGGAATGTTGGCTGAGATATTTGCAGCCCCTTGGCAAGAAAAGGGCGACTGAAATTTTCCAGATCGATATATACAGACAAACAGACCAGGGGATGGACAGACAAATGGACACCAAGACTTCAATATATATATATATATGCGTTAACCAATACTCGTATTATATGTACATAATTTATGGGGTATCTGACGAATCCTTTTGGATGTTACAAACATCGTGGCAAATTTAATATACTCTGCTCTAAATATATGAACAAATGTATAAAACTTATCATTATCAATTAAATTTCGTATGTTAAGTTAGGTTAGGTATTCAGACTGATATTCGTAAAGTCTCGTAATGATCCCACTTAGACAGATAGAAACGCCGGTTCTGCAATGAAAATCGTAGCTTTCGAACAAAGTGTTTAGATGCTGCTATACATTTTTTGACAGGACTACTATCTATTCCACCTACCTTTGCTGGTTCGTACATGGTATGACTAAAGGGATGTTTCAACCTTAGTCTATCAAAAGTTGTACTGAGACAGTGAGTAGGGTGGGTCATCTAACGTTTTAAATTTGAATTATCTATATTTCGACATTGGAAACATCAAATACCATTCGGAAAGTGACAGATATTCAGTAAAAAGTCTAAAATTTACGAAATGGGTCGCTATTCACTAGAAAAAAGGCGTCTACAGTTCGCAGATTGGGCAGAAGATCGTTTGACCGAGGATGGTCAATTTTACCGAAAAATCATCTTTTCGGACGAGGCTCATTTCCACCTCGATGGTTACGTTAACAAGCAGAATTGTCGCATTTGGGGCACAGAAAACCCGCACGTAATCGTCGAGAAGCCAATGCACCCAGCACGAATCACTGTATGGTGCGGATTTTGGTCTGGTGGAATCATCGGCCCATTTTTCTTCGAAAATGAAGAAGGAACCGCCGTAATCATCAATGGTGAGCGATATCGCGAACCGAATTTTCGTCAAGCAAATTGAAGAGGAAGACTTGGACAACATTTGGTTCCAGCAGAATGGCGCTACGTGCCATACAGCAAACGCTACACTCAATCTTTTACGCCCTATCTTTTGAAGATGAACCTTGTAATAAGTCAATTAACCTCTTACGTTCTACGTCGGAAAAATATTACTGTCGCATGGGTGTTAGTTGTCAACTAACGCTTATGGAGCTTGCACGAGGTCTACAGATCCAGTGCAAAAGTGTACTGAGGCCGGCATTGCCACTCTGCTTTAGGATTGAATGCCTACCTCTCTGAATGAAGCTTCTATTACTGCCTTAATTGCAGTCACTTTTGCTTGAAAAATACTAAATAGGTTCATGTACTACAGAGGTACGTTTGTATCCTGGAACTGGAGTCGGTGAAAAGCTCTTGACAGAAATCGGGGGAGGTTGCTCGGGGGCGCTGATACTAAAAAATATCAAATGGAACGTGTAATGAAATAACGTTAATCAAACTTTGCGAAAGCTTGCTTTAATAGGAATTGCTAGAGCTCTCAATGGAACTCAACTACGATTCGGAATTAGGTTTAAAGGTTTCCCATCGTAATATTCTCATAATTTTGCGCTAATGTCTGTCAGTGGATGAAAGAGGGCTCCATCATTTCACTCCAGAGCGTGATCGACAATTATCCAAGTGGTCTGAATTTAAATTTCGAGAAAGGTATGAAAAAAAAAATATAAATATGTATGTATATATTTTATGAAAGAAGGAAAGAAGGAATCGAATTTCGTGGTAAAAAAGCGTTTTCTATTTAAATAACACATTAAAATCTGTCGGACACAAACCAATCGAATAGGTCTTGCAAATCGCCGCTGAAACTTTTCACACGCGTAACTTCACACAACGAACGCAAATATTTACGAGCGAAGCATGAAAGTTGTACGATCTCATACTCATAGAGGCCAACGCTTGAAATGCGTGAATGATTCGGCTCGCCTTGCCACGCCGAGCAGATCAATGAATTTACAGTCACGTAACATAGTTTAATAGCG
The DNA here is from genome assembly GCF_023373825.1 of Bactrocera dorsalis. NCBI lineage: Eukaryota > Metazoa > Arthropoda > Insecta > Diptera > Tephritidae > Bactrocera > Bactrocera dorsalis. The sequence continues at coordinate 70,965,624 of NC_064305.1, forward strand.
CGGCTGCGACGTGGCATTCGCATAAATTCTACAAGCTTGTAATGTAGACATACAAGTATACCATGGCTCTAGGGAAGCAGACGAAGTAGACGTGAGTGGAGTTTGAAGAATGCAAAGTTTGCTAAGAACTAAGGCAAAGGCTTTAACTTTGGCTATGTCAAGGCTAAAAAGCTAAGGATCGAATGGGACATGCTGCTTTACGAATTCCACGCTAAGCGTTGAGCCTGACAGACAGCTAGACGATCGCAACCAATGAAATGAACTGTGCTGCGTGAGCAAACGATTGAAGAAATAATTTGGTTAGTTGAGTTGCCAACTGTCGCACATCACAAAAACAGCGCAACAACCATGAAAGACGAAATGTCCATTGGACAAACAGCGATCACGGGGTTACGTTCACCGCAAGCACAACAATGCGAGTAACGTATAGGCATATCGCCGTCAGCAGCGTCGTGTACTCACGAATGTCCAAAGTTATTTGATAGTCGACGCTTCATTCAAAAGCTCCAACTCGGCGCAACTTAGCCAGCTACCGGTGAGCCGAACTCAGGCTACCATCAATTGTTTATAGACACATACATTCGTCCAAGCAACAACCATCCATCTTTTGGAGTGAAGGCAATCAAACACGGAGACACGATACGCTTGGCTTCTAAACTGCGCTGCAGTTGGCGGTAGCTGGACTGAAGGAGATCACGTGCGGTTGTGTGTTGCGAACACGTCTTCAAAGCTCCGACCGACATGGCAGCCAAAAGCATGTGTATGTGTTGCGGCCGGCTGACGTACGGTCCCAATGTTAGCGTTTGCGCGGCCACATTGCCTGACACCGACCGTGGGGAATTGTGGGAATTTCCTTTTCGTTAATCCGCTGTGTTGGTGTTTGTTGCGTGGTTCGTTCGTGCGTGCACCGTTGCAGCGTTGCATTTGCTAGCTGTGGAATGCAAAGTTTTTCGTAACATTCATTCCACCAGCAACAGCGATAACGCTGGTGCTCACACTCACCCATGTAAATACTTCTCGATTTATGTATGGCGGCCATTGTGCAAATGTGGCACAGTCATCAGTAAAAGCCTGCGCAGCGTCGAGGAAAGGAAGCCATCAACAGAGTCATTTTGGTGACAGTATTCCAGCACAATCAACGGTCCAGCAGTGCAAGTCCGCAAAGTCATGCTTGCTGCCTCAAAAACGCAATTGCAATGGCGCGGGAGAATGTTGTCGTCTTCGTCATCGAAGCAACTTCCAACTTCCACCTTCCAGCGCTGCCATCGAAGTGGTCGTCGCAGTCGCTATGCGCAAACCGACGCAGTTCAATTCAGTTCAGTTGCGACCATTTCTCTTTGATGAGTGCGACTGTCGGCGACACTTCAAAAGACCCGAAAAACGCCAGTCAGGTGAGCGCATCCGCTAGACCAGCCAGCTAAGTCAAGCAGCAACAAACAAACCGACAAACCAGCTAGCCATGCAGCCATTCGGGCAGTCAGTCAAGCAGCCAAGCAACCTCGCTAACCGCTGACTGGTCGCTGGGTCGCAAGACGAAGGGGTGCACCAAGCAGTCACCAGTCGTCTCTACGCAACCGCAAGCGGTATGATAAGAATTTTTCGGCCGGTGCATTTCGCGCGGTCAATGTGCGCTCGTACGCTGCTGCGGCCGGCCACCGCTGCCTGCCACAACATTCGTCGCGGCTTGTTTGTTAGCGGTTTTGTGCGAATTTATTGAATACTGTGCGCAGTTATGCACAGCCACGCATTCGCTTCCTTCTATGCATTTCGGCCATAAAAACTGGCCACCACAACAACAACAATATATGCAACACCCCGCCGCCCGCTTCGTAGCGAATGCCATTCAGCGCGGGTAGGCAAGCCGCTAACGATCGTCAAGTTCCAGCTATGCATGTCTTCGGCTGTTTGAGGAGTGATGTGTTGCATTGAAGGATTTGTGGCGGTTTATTCAAATTAATTGAACATTTCATTTGAATAGCGCTGGAATGTGTTTGTGACTCGCATCGTCGGATTGTCGCTTGCGGTTCGGACTTTGCTTCTGCTGGTGCTGGTGCTCGTGTTCAGCTTCCCATGAAATGCAAGCCATCAATCCTCATTTGGGTGGACACTTTTTATGGCACGGTAGTTGCTGTTGCTGCATTCATTAAAGAGTGGGAATGTTGCCAGAAAGTTCAATTTGTTGGCATCTGCTAACAAGCAACTGCAGTAGCTGCATACTATTGAGTTCACTTGTTCTGGCAGAGCACAACTACAAAGTGTATGAAAATGGCTATGCAAATACATACGATAATTGGTGTTGCTGGCTGCAAAGGGGCTGCATTAATAGCACTTAGCAAGTCACATAGCAACCTGGTCCAATGATGGCTCTAGTTTTTAAGAACTAAAGTTTCTTCAATTGAGTTCTAAGCTTAAGTCGATATTTCTATAACACTTGAAGTCCTTGAAATGTGGCTGAATAACAAGGGCTTAATATAACGAATAATTTAGGGTTATTGCAAGAGATTTCATCTCCCAAAAACAAAGTTTTAGTCTCTTACTTGCATATCATCTATTTTCACTTTTAGTTATATCTTCTTAATTAGAACTTTATAGTTTAACTATTACCCGCTCAATATAAGTGAGGTGGGAAAGAAGGAATGACAGCTTAAAGAATATTTCTATTCTATATTCTAGATATGACCAACCGATGGGAAACAATTTCACATCGTTAGATAGCACACCTAAGAATTTCCGTCCTGAATTCTTTTTATCGGCTTGTGTCCAGAGAATTTAACACCAGCTTTCTTTTATTGTTATTTTTTGAGCACAGTTCTACTCATGTTTAAGTATTAGTATTAGTCGTTATTGGAACTCTTTAAAGCTTACATTAACAGAGATTTTTTTTAGCAAGCTTATTACCAAAATCTCTCGATAGCGGAAATGAAAAGATTGCTTTTATGATAGAAATATACTAGAAGGTTTGTCAGTGTTTTCCATTACTACAATAGAATTAAGTTTTCTCGGAAATTGATATTTGATACGGATCTTGTACGCTTAGATCATAAAGGGCAAAGGGCCTGCATAGCATCGAAATAGGATTCCGGAAAAGGGGGTATTGGTCATAAATAATATTACCTGATAAGTTTCAGACAGATAATTACTCTAATTAGGGATTAAACCATACTAGCAATAGTGCGACTTTAAAACTTCCGTTTTGGTCTTCCTTCTTAAATGCTAAGTAAGGGATAATTCAGATATTTTCAACATCGACGCTGAATTTTCAACTTCCCTTTAAATTTTTTAATTGTAAACCCAACACTTGAACTAATACTTCTCCGGGGCTAAAAGTAGAACAAAAGTTGACTTCGGCTACTCAGGTTCGGCGATCAGCTCTTCATTCGACGAAAATTTCTTCCCAGCGAGCTTTCTTTTGAGATCTGAGGACGGGAATTAGTCACTACACCGTGGATGTGAATGCAAATCAAAGCGTAATTCTTGGATTTTTTCCAAATTTTTCCAAGACTTTTTACTCGGTGCATTGTCTTAGTGAAATAACACTTTTTTTCTTCAAATGCGGCCGGTTTTCGGCGATTTCGTCCTTCAATCAGTCTTATAGCACTAAGTAATAATCACCGTAGATAGTTCTTCATTTTTCAAGGAAGTGAAAAAAAAAAATTATTCCATGCCCATCCCAAATAAGGACGATATTACCTTGCCTGTCGATTGTTTCGTTTTTCTACGCTTTGGAGCGGGTTCATGGTGTGGATCGGATGACTATCGATTGGACTTTAGAGTTAAATGTTCTAGCCATGGTTCATCATCGGTTTTATTACATCCCTAAACACACCTCCAAATCATTAACTCGTCGTTGTTTCTGGTCAAAAGAGAGCTTGCGTAACATCCACTTTGCACGTAGTTTTCTCAAAGAAGTCTGATATGATCCAGCAGGCTTACCCAGATGTTGCTTTAGCAAGAAGTGGTGTGTTTCGGTGCTCACTGATGACCACAAATTGCGGCGAGTGGAAGTGTGCCAAGAAAATTTGAGCATGTGTGAAAGTGACTCCCAATTTTTGTATAAAGTAATCACAGGTGACGAGTCATGGATCTTTGAGTATGATCCCGTGACAAAAAGGCAATCTTCCGAGTAGCACACGCCGGCGGAGGGAATCCAAGCAGCATGCACATCGGCTCTTAAGGCTATATGGGAGAATGCCTTCCGTGACGCCTTCAATGCTTGAAAATCGCGCTGCATCGACGCGGAAAGAGCCTATTTTGAAGGTTTTGAATGAATTCTAACGATTGGTTAAATAAAAATTTTTTAGTCGACTCAGTCCTATTACTTTCCGGGCAAACCCTGTATGGTGAACACGTTCGTTTGGCATCTTTGCAGGGTCTGTTTGGTCGAACAACTTCTCTTTACTGTCGTTTAAAATTGTTTTGTGGATCTTTTTGAAGTTTTCGTCGGTAACAACATCTTTTGAGCGTCCACTGCGTTCACCGCCTTCGGTGCTCATTTTACCACATCTGAACTTATCATACCAATCCTTGATGGTTGAATTTCGATACTAAGAATTTTGGCTTCATTGAACATACTTAAACCAGTAGTTGAATTACACAAATCATAGAAGAAAATTATGCTTTACGATAAAATAATTAAATATTTTAATAACTTAATTTGTTCCCAAAATTTGCTCAACACTTCGTGAAGTTTGTGGTAGTAGGAGGCTTTCGATAATAAACTAATTATTTTTCTGTGGCCCTAATTTAAGGAATTCATTCCAATAATTTGACCAATGAAAGTGTCACTTCATTCACTCCATTTGCTTATCAACGCAGGCAATCAAAGCTACAAATAGACACGCAACTTATTCTTTGGGTCAATTTCGGACCGAAATAAAATCGGACCAAATGAAAAGTGTCATTATTAGGTGCTTAAAAGTAACCATCAGATAAAAGTGTAAATGGGTATGTGTGTGTGCATGTAAGAGCAGCCATTAACCTTTCAACCGAAAATACATACATATGTATGCATGTACTTATACACTTACTTATGTACTCGTATTGACCTAAACCCGAATTGGCGAGTGAAAGGTGGCGAACAAAAGACCCGCCGCAATTATTACGCACAATTTCTTCGCTTATCAGAGATGCGCCTGCGCTTGCAACGTGTGTGTGTGAGTGCCTGTACTGAGGCGTCAGCAAATGCTGTTTTGAATATCTAATTTTTTTTTTGCTTTTCGGTGACTACCATCTATGGTCGAATTCAGCGGCGAGGGTGCGTCTATTTATGTCATATTTCGATTGTTATTAACTGCACATAATTATATAGCACACGCACAAATTAGACAACTCACACACCCACACATACGACGGCCAAAAGAAGGTTTCAAAGATGCGTTGGAAGGATGTCTTAGGGAAAAAGAAATATGTAAATGGCAGTGCACGAAGGAATATTAGGGTGGGTAACTATAGTTTTTATTTTCAGATTCAAAATAAATTATGTAAATACTCAAAACCCAAATCTTTTGCTTGTAGCACTCACTACTGACGGATATTTTGGATACATCCTTTAAAACATTTTAAAAATTTGGACCAATAAAGCGTCGTTCTTGTCATCTCCACACGACTCTAACGTTCGCATCCAATGCATAACGTTTTTCTAGTTCTTTCTAGTCACTTTGTTTGATATAAACAACCTCGAAGCCGAAATTAGTATAAAAGTAGGCTATAGTGGTCCAATCTAAACGATTTATTCGGTATATATACAAGAACTATATTTTAATCGTTCAGTTTCTACGATTTCAACAAGTGATCAAGTTATTGCATGGAAAAAGATGTATAGAATATTTTAGATAGATATCTAAGTGGCCAGATAGATGGATATGGCTAAACCGACTCAGACCGTCATGATAATTATTTATATACATAATTATTATAACGACTTGGAAATGTCTCAGCCTTAATTGATATATTGAAATCAGATATTGGCTACATCAATATCCTACAATTTCGGCAAAAGGAACTGGGTTATTACGTCACGATATTGAGTACTACCAGTACCAGTACCTGTAAGAGTTACTACTTGACCAGCTTCATTCCCAAAAAAAGTATGATCCAATTATGCTTCCAGCCCACAATCCACCCAATTAGTGATATGTTGTGGATGCGTTTGTTTTTCGCCAATTATTGGGGTTCTGAGAACCTCAAAAGCGGTAATTTTGGTCATCAACAAATCGATCAAGGTGGAACTCAATAATCCATTCGATAGACTTTCTTCGCTGTGCATGGTCATTAGGTTTCAGTTATTTAGTGAGTATACGCTGTAGAGAGCTTCCTTTCAGTATTTTTAAAATGTTGTTTAATAATAAAGACATTTTGTTCAATCATGTAACGCTCCATATTTACTATGCCTCGATAATCGAAGAAAACTGTCAACATAACCATGCTTTTTGACCTGCTTTGATGTAGATTTCCGGCTTCGGCTCACCTTCGCCACGATATTTAGCCGATTAATTGGCTATTCGTAAGCATAGATCCAAGACTTATAGCTAGTAATAATACATTTCCGTATACCCTTGTAGTCGGAAAACATTATTTTACAGACGTTAAGGCGGCGCGGTTTTTCGAAAGTAATTTGGTGATTTTTGAACTAATCGTGCTTTCACTTTTCTTAGACCCAAATGATCTTTGGAAATGATTTTGAGTGATTTTTCTGATATTTCAACGATGCCAGTAAGATCTCTGGCTGTGGATTCTTTTTTTTTTACGTGTTGATCTTCAATTGGTATTGATGGCCGACCTGAACGTGGTTCGTCGTCAACGCGATCTCGACCCTTTTTGAATATTGTGTACCAATCAAAAACACTTGGTCTCGAAACACACATATCACCGAAGTCCTTTTCCAACATTCGAAACCAGAAATTTGAATCAATCAGAAAATTTAATGAACTTTATAAACTTCAGAAAGACAAGTGTATACCAACCATTTTTTATGTGACATTTGGTACAGATGTCCCTGACAGTCATACCAACCTAGAAAAAATATTTCGACGAATGGGTTTTCGCACAAAATTTTAACTAAAAATGTGCATATTTAATTTGTAAAACCGATCAAAATGACGCCTATCTCCCTTATAAGGCCCATCAGCTCCTTTGACTACAAAATCAGTAACTGAAGTATAAAGAAATATTTCGAAAATTCAAATATTTACAGAGTTCTTTTATGATCTTAGAAAATTAGGGCAAAATATAAAATGCTGATCTTTTAGAACTACCGTCATAAATTTATATAGAATACTATGTACGGATACTACTTACATATGAATAACAATTTGCCACTGACTGCCCACTGACCATGAAAATTCGGGTGCATAAAATCATCCGTTTGCATATAACAGAGTTACTTATATATGTTCGCTTATATATACTTCTAAGTATATACCATATATGTATGTTTATACGTACAAATATATGACTTGGGTTCCAACTGCTGCCGTGCACTTCCTGGTTATCTAAAGGTATCTTTGTATGATTGCCTACGTGTGGCAACTGCTTCTAATGCGGCAAATCATCTAATATTTTTTTAAAATACTCTAAGAGCGCCCTCTTTGTGCATGCTAAGTATCTAAAGAGCATATACATATGTAAATGCGTGTATATATAAATATATATATATATATATATACACATAACAGTATGCATGTATGTGTTCGCTATACTTGGTCAGTTGCATGTGCATAGACACTTCTCGCTGCCCAATTTCCCATTCCCCTCATTTGTTGTCATTTTCATTCTCACTGTTGTACTTGTACTTTGAGACTCGTCTTTTTGGCTATTCTGTCTAACTAACATTATTTTTTTTTTTAATTCTTCTGTCCCAGTGAAATGTGGAAACCTGCACTCACGCAGGTAATTATTATAATTATCTGACGGATGCATGAATGGACAGCAGTCGCATTTTGTACACAAACGTGCGTGTGACCGTTCCCCTCTTGCGCTGCCTACGGCAATTGTGTCTGTCCCCTTGGCTTGTGGCTGTGCGAATCATAGAGAAGCTGAGAATGTATATATAATATTATATATATTGCATAAACATATGTATATAATATTAGGGATCGTAAGTCCGAAAGTTATCAAACTGCTGTTATCCTGCGCCCGGCTCACATCCCCGCGCGCCACCAAGCGTGTAACTATTAGCCAACCAGCAGTCATCATCTAGCCGGCTAGTTCGCTTGTCCTGTCGTGTTTCTGCCTGCCTCGCCGTGTGCCTTGTAGGCGTTGCTCTGCTGCAGCCAAATGTGACTTCGGCGCTGACACTAATTATATGATTTCGAAAATTGTTGTTAGTTGTTGCTGTTGTTGGCACATTTTCAGCGCAAAGTGCGACATGTGCATGTGTGTCTTTGGTCCACTGATCATAGCCTCCACGTTGTTTTAAACCATTTGTTGGCGGATGTAAACACACACATACGTAATATTATGTGTATGTGTGTGTTCGTTCGACCTTATTTTTGTACCTCTTCCTCTTTTGACAAATTGCGGAACTCTTACAGAAGTACGCGCTTAAGTGGCAATCGAAATTAATCACGCAAATCTATTATTTCGGTTGTTTTCGTATCACGCAGCTGGTCGAAGGCCACCCACAGTGTCGATAGGTTTGTGGCTAGGCTGGAAAGGAATTACCTTTTTCGCATTTTTTTTGAATTCTGCGTGGATTATAGGATATCGGCAGCAACAAAGAATTGTAAGCGAATGTCATGATGAGACATGATCTTTTTAAAGTGGAGAAAGATAGCGGGTTCTGTAGGATTACTATAGGAACCGAGTAGCTGCTGTGGTTGCATTTGAAGATAAAAATTGTTGTTTCACCAAAGTTATGTACCGAGTCAAAAGTCTTGCAAAAATTCAAAATCCATGAAATAGAATATGAATTGCCTCCACCTCCACCTTATTCTTCAGTTCTGGTCTCAAATCTTTTAAATAATGCTCCCTGGGGAGAAACTTTCGTCGAAAAAAGAGGCGATCGTAATCGAAAAGTTGGATGGTTGCTATAATCAGTGTATCATCGTTGAAGGGAATAAATTAATAAAAAAACGAACTTTTGCCAAAAAATGTGTTTTACGACGGTAAGAGTGGATCATTTTATGGTTTTGGAAAATATTGTTTATTTTTGTCAGTCCGGGTCAAATTTGATCAGATAAAATATAAATATTTTATTATAGCGCAGTTCGATATACTTTTACTCAGCTATTATATCGAATACAGTTTCCGGTTACATAAAAATATGGTTCATTTTTGTCAGTCCGGGTCAAATTTGATCAGATCAATAACAAAAATTTTATTATATCTCATTTAGATATATTTTTTTGAGAAATTATATCGAATATAGTTTCCGGTTACATAAAAATATTGTTTATTTTGTCAGTCCGGGTCAAATTTGATCACATCAAAAATAAATATTTTACTATAACTCAGTTTAATATAGTACTTTTACTGAGCTATTATATCGCATATAGTTTCCGGTTACATGAAAATATAGCTTATTTTTGTCAGTCCGGGTCAAATTTGATCACATCAAACATATACATACTCGTATATCTTATTATAACTCATTTAGATATATTTTTTTGAGAAATTATATCGAATAGAGTTTTCGGTTACATAAAAATATAGCTTATTTTCATCAGTCCGGCTCAAATTTGATCAGATCAAAAATAAATATTTTACTATAACTTAGCTTGATATACTTGATATACTCGCATAGAGTTTAAAAATTTATAAATTCTAAGGTTAGCTAGTATTAGAAATATAATTTTATTTATGTATGTATGTATGTGTATATAAGTAACAAATGAGACTTTAATAATTTTTCTCTTTTTTTACTTGCAGGTAAGCTGGTGATCACTTTTTTATCGCACTGGTGAGCTCATATTTAAACATATTTATCTATTTAATCATAGAAAACATACATATACGTACATTTATTTATCATAGATTCGTCAAGTTTAAATATTTCACTTTAGAAAGCGTATTATATTGAAAAAAGAAGGCTATGTGCGTGGAATATTGGGATGTTGGTGATAAGCAATATTCTGCAAAAAGGCGATTTCTAGTTTTAAGAATACTCCCAGAAAGGCACAGTTACTTGCTGGGTCTTCACTAAGTAATTTCAGCTTTTTTCTTGCAATTTAAACATGTTTTATTTTGATTGTGTAATTTTTTTTATGAAATTATAAATTTTCTATTCAGATCCAATGTCTTTTGCCATCTTAAGGGTAGAAGATTGATTCCACGCTCATGAATTGTTTATACTTGCAGACAAAGAATAGGTTCAAGTGTTTTTTGACGTCCTTATTTGATCCCATCAAAAAAATTTGTAGAAAACTGTTCAAGTAAAAGTCCAAAGGTGAAAAGTCTAGAGTAATTGGTGAGTGTGTTACTTAGCACATTCCATACCACCTGCAAAAGCGAGGGTGAGTCATAAATCTTGTATGGGATCTCGCATTATGCTGTTGGAACACTACAACTTTTATATTGATCAATGCTGGCCACTTGTGTATCAATACCTCCCTCAATTTAACCTACATTTTTAAAGAAAGAACACAGAAACTTCATTTTTAATGGGGAATGTCTATTTTCATTCTAAAGAACATTCTTTTCCATTTAATTTTTGAATACTACCAGACGGTCATTCATTGAGTCCAATTTTCAATTTTTTTTGGCCAATCGACCGGCTGAAATCGTGATATTATTTAAAACCCTTCAGGTTGCTCTTTGTCGGAACTACGATAATTTTTCTAGTTTACATACATACAATCTATTGAGCCAGAATTGATCAAAATTTGGCTCGAAAACGTCTTTCTTCGATATTTTTAAGAGCCCGTAGAGTGCAGTGATATCGCTTGGGAAGGTCGAGCGGCTCAGTTCTTGCACAAGCTGTATTTTCAATTTAAGATCTCGACGTGAAATGGGCCAAGTCGTTCCATACGTCAGTCCGAGTTGCTGCGAACGGCGCGAAACACATTCTTTACAGAACGGAAGAACTTGAAGTAAGCCAAAAACTTCCGAAAACGGTGAAATGAAAACGTTGCTCGATGAGAATCCGTCATTTCAAAGCAAATACATATACTGGGAATGATTCAGAAACAAAGAGCTGGGGTTTCTTATGACCAGAATACAAGAAAGGACACGGAAAACGGATTCTGCTGCATGACAAGCTCGACTTCACGTTGCCAAACGCGTTAAAACCCATCCGAAACTGCTTGCTCTATCCCACCCGCTATATTCCCCAGATATAGCACCGTGCGATTGTTATTTGTTCCGTTTGATGATACATGGTCTGCCTTAGAAGCAGTTCCACTCACAACACGACAACGAAAGTTGGCTTGATTCTTGGTTAGCATCACAATATGAATAGTTTGACTGTAATGTTATTCGAGCTTTGCCTGAAAGATCGGTGAAAGTTGTGACTAGCGATGTGAAATACTTCGAATAATACAATCATAATTTCCTAACAATAAAATTGCATTTTCATTAAAAAACAGATAATTTAAAATATTAAATACATTTTTCTTACAACACTATGACAAGGACTTGTCAGAGCTGGCTGCGCCTAACCTCAAAAATATGCGTTTTATTTAGTATAAACACAAAGTAATTCTTGAACATATACAGACATACATATATGTACCTCAAATAAAAAATCTGTATGTTTTTGTTGTTTTTCTACTCTAATGTTTTTGCTTTTTTTCTCTCGCTGATGACACAGTGTAGCACGTGCTTCAGATTATACGTTTCAATGACTCGTCGACTTTGGCAAATTGTGGCCTTTTATGCCGCGACACACACAACACCTAAATACAGTATATATGCGTGCCTGTATTGCACACACATACATATGTAAACCTTTATATGCCATATAGGCAAGCTACTGCTTTGTGACAGCTCAAGTTGAGTGATCTTTGATTCAATTTGCAACCATTGTCGTTTAATTAAGTCATGTTGCGAGATGGGGTGCAACAAAAATAACAACAACAACAATAAAAGTACAGAAAACATTTTCGTTCACACACACACACACTCAAATACACGTGTATATGTGTTCTTCAACATGCCTTTGCTCAACAACAGATATTGTACAACAAAAAACCGTTACTGTGGTGACAATAATAATAGACAATAACAACACACACAGATCAACAACAAGTAACTGAAGGTTTCTAATCAAGGGCACTACACCCCCTGCTGGTGGGTGAGTTGACAAAAAAACAAAAAAAAACAATAAAGTTGTTGAGCGGTGAGGACACAAATGCACAGACATGTTGGGAATAAATATATATATACATACATACATGCTTACATATACATACATATATTTTGGAATGTTACGCGCTGAGCTTGAGCATTTGTGTGGTTAGCACTACTGTGATAAATGCAGCTCATCAACAAGTCATTGCGTTGTAATTTGCAATATTGTAGCATACTTCAGGGGGCATACGCTTATTAACTGCGCTTGCTTACCTTAATCTTGTGATAACACAAACTTTTATGCTTTAACCTTGAACAGTTGACCTTTTTTGTTGAAAATGCAAAGTTCATGATCATAACAAGCTAATGATAAGCATAAGTAATGCCGTTAGACCCTTTAAATATTAGCCGTTTTGAAGTGATAACAAATTTTAATATTATTATATATAAATATTTTTTTATTTTTTTTTTATTATTTGCAATTTTAGGCATTTTTCCCACTCATCTTCGCAATTTTTCCGCTTCAGCGCATGTATTCGTCGCTCTCATCAAGTGTCCTTTTGCAGCATCACCTCATTGCCATTCCTGCAACATTTTGTCCTTTTTAGTGCGTATGCTCCAACTGAATTTCACTCGGTGTCCATCCCATTTGCCCGCTTTCGTAAGCTTAATTTAGTGAATTCATAGAGACACGCGCTGATAACGAACGCCTCTCATTCTCTCGGCTACAAAGCTCTGTGCTCATCCGTCCCACCCCTCCGTTGGTTGCGCTTTGTTGGTCCGATTGCAGCTTGAATGCGGCTTGTTTAACACTTGAGCGCATTTGAATGTGGACTAATGGGTATCTGATGTGATTTTGCCTTCTGTGTTGTCGAAAATCGTGTACGCGAGAGAATTACGAGTGTATGTGTGTTCGGTAAAAGCACGATACAAATGTGTTCACATGTGAGTTTTTCAATCGCAATGCCAATGTGACTTTTGACCTTTAAAAACTTTAATTTTATTACAAAGAAAAAGCTTTAATAAATTTTAAAATTCATTGGAGAGACCAAAGGCAGAAATACTATCCGGTATTAACGCTTTAGTAGAAAATCGTCTTAAGTTATTTCTTTTCTAATATTCGAAGCAGAATTCAAAGGTGACATTTACAATAATCTGCGAAAAAGTGATTATGTGACTCCTAAAACTGTTCCCAAATCATTTTAGAAAATGCTGCTCAGCCATTTTCTGAATATGAATTATGATCAATTTCACTTAAGTAGATCCGATTGTCATGTAAACAGAGTTTAAGTTGCTCAATTTCTGTAATATTTGATACTGAAGCACATATGTACATATAGTAAATATATGTATGTGATATGCATATAGTTTAAGGAAATACATTAAATGGCTGCAACTAAAAAGAAGCTCTTATTTTCTAATTGTAAGGGCAAGCTGTTGATCTCTTACGAAGATCGACAATAGTTCAACGCTCTTAACTTATTCTTTTAGTAACGCTCCTGTGCTAATGGTTTTAATGTGCTATACTCGTATTATCTGATTTATTTTAACGATAACGTGCCTCCTTCATCTTGTAGGAGTATGGCTACTTGTGCCTGCCTCCTGGCCATATAATCGACATAGATCTGTAAAGCAGTATCCTAATCATTAAATATGATACCTTAGCCTCAGTGAGCTCTATAAAAATCTACTGGCTGCTTCATTTGTCTCCGGTAGACAGTCTTACAACTTTGGTTTCTGTATCGAATACTCCCAGAAATAGCTTTGCCTGACGAAGGCCGGGATCTGCTGCAATTAGCGATTTCTGCAAGCCCTATCCTCTACCCGTAGCCCAATTCTTTCAAAGCGAAGAACGGCGCCAATTTTATTCGCTTGGTTATCGCAGTTTCTTTCACTATAATGTCAAGAAGCTCATTATGCCTATACTTTTTAAATCTTTATACAATTTTCGAATGTACCTTATGACATTTATTGTCTTATTATTTTGTATTGTACTTTTTATAAATAGTTATATTTCTGCGTACCACTGGTTATCCCTACAGTTATTTATTTAATCGTTGGGCCCTTCTTCGTCGCTTTTGCTACTATATTTCGGCACTTCTAAAGTTTTTCGTTTTAAAATGGCAAATCAAGCGTGGCAAATCAAGCGTGGGTCGTGTCAAGCGGTCATGTGATTGTTGTTCGGCAGTTCGCAGCAACTTGGATTGACGTATGGAGCGAATCGACGCATATTACGTCGAGGTCTTAATTTAAAAGCATACAAAATATAGCTTGTGCAAAAACTGAAGCAAGAACCTTACCAAGCGACATCTCTTCGCCCTATGGGCTCTTAAAAAGTTCTAAGAAGATCCGACGTTTTTGAGCTAAAGCGATGAGGACCATTTCTGGCTCAATGGGTATGTATACAAACAAATTTGCCACACTTGGGACGAAGAGCAACCTGAAAAGATTCAAGAGATACCATTTCATCCACAAAAAACAATGGTTTGGTTTGTGAGGCGGTGGAATCATCGGTCCATATTTCTTCAAAAATGATAACGGTGAGAACGTTATCGTCAATACCGACCCTTATCCCGCCCTGATTACTGACTATTTGATGACTTAAATTGAAGCTAGTGATCTCGGCGACAGTGGGTTTCAACAAGACGGCGCTACTTTCTACCCATCGCATCAATCAATGGATTTATTGAGAGACCATTTCGGTGGCTTTCACGTTTTGGGTCGATTGATCGTGTGATATCACGCTGTTAGACTTATTCCTGTGCGATATGTTAAGTCTAAAGTCTATTCGGACAATCCCGCTTCGGTTCAGGCCTTGGTGCAAAACATCACGTATGTCTTTCGGAGTCGAAATGCTCGAACGAGTCATCGAAAATTGGACTCAACGGATGGACCATCTGAGACGTAGCCGCGGCCAACATTTGAAAGAGATAATCTTAAAAAATAATCCAAATAATGTTTTTTCAGATAATAATAAACATTCCCCATTAAATTTGAAGTTTATGTTTTTTCTTTAAAAACAAAGGGAACCGTGAAATGGATCACTCTTTATAAATATATAGTATGTCGTTTTAAGAATGGATTTTCTTACTGGTTTTAAGCATATTGGGTTTGGAACTATTGCATTCTCTCGTAAGGTACAGCGATTAATAAAAATATGACTGAGAAAGATGGCCGACCTTAAATTTTGCCTAATCTTTGGATATCAAATGATATTTTCTTATACCGGTTGGCGCAGAGTAGGCTCTTCACTTTCCTTGTGCTAGAAAAAGTTCGTTCATAAAATCGATTAGGCCCTTAGAGTCACCCTAAAAGTTTTGCAGGTCCCACCATTGTAGGTACATATTACAAATAGAAGAATAAGCTCGTCCAAGCAGCTAACAGAGGGTGTAAGGTTATTTTCGAGATAAATAAATGTAAAAATGTACAGTTAATATTAAAGGTAACACTTTCCGTTAGGAAATTGAGCAGCTTCGTCATCTGAGTGAGTTAACTAAACACTTTATCAACAAAAAAAGTTTAGGTCTGATTAACAAATTAAAAAAATTAATTACACTAAAAGAATGTATAATAAGTTTTTATAATATTCCTAAATGCTAATTAGTCACTTAAAAAAAGTTCCAAACAAGTATGTACACATGTATATCTTCAATTAAGCATACTCAACTCATGGAATTTCTTCAAAAGTTTTGTGTCCTTTTAAGTTTCCAACGCGTTTCAATGCTTTTCATACTCGCCAAACGAGCGAACTAACAACGAACCAACTTTCGAGTGCAATCAAGCAAAACTGTCCCTTCCCCACGATTGTTAGCGTTTCAATGAATATCTACCGTTATAACATTGTCTTGTTTTTGTTGGTGCGCGTCCGCGTATTCACTTGCCAAGTATTTCTTCGGTGATTATTTGAATTTCTTGATTAGAGCCACATGTCCTCCTTCGACGGAGACATTTTACTTTTTTTGGGCAAAGCCGAATAAAGAAAGAATAAGAAAAAACTAGAAGCGGGCGGCACATGTCAAAGTTTTTGTCGTAAATAATTCAAGATGGCCGGCCGCATGGGGCGACTAGCCACCGAAATCCGCGGGGCGCATAGATATACCCGCTTCTATTGAAATGCTTCTGCTAAGTTTACTTTGTTCCTTCAATTGCCGCATTGATGATGAAGGAAGTTCGACCATTTTGTTTGTGCATTGTAGACGGAAAAGTTTTCTTCTGACAAACTATTTGGGTGGTAACATGTGTACAAACAGGGTGTTGTCAAAAGTTCTTGAATTTTATGGATTTGGAAAAGAATTATGTGTACTCAAAGCTCGGCTTCATTAATAGTTAGTTCAGGGTTTCGGATGGTGAAGCGGTCTTTTAACTATAAGAGAATGTGTTTTTGGTTTCAGGATATGTTAAGAGTGTCTTATCCCCTTTTCATAGTATTCGAGTTCTTATTGCTCTTACTATGATTTCATGAATGCTTTATTTGTCTATCCAGATCTCTGGACCTTTATTTATTAACATTTGACTTCCAGTTCACTTTTCAATACTTGGGCTTTTCGAGAAGCCGTGGTTGCCTAGGGTTATTGAAAATTTTGAAGAGCTGTGAAAGGTTTCTGATAAAAATTTAGTTTAAAACTTGTAGCGAGATCTTCTAAAGTCAACCAAGTCCCAGTTGCCCACTTCGGTTTTGTTTTCAGCTCGGCACTTTATAGTTCTTTACATATTTCAAACATGTAAAAATCCCCCAATCCTGAATGTGAGGCGAGTGGAGAGCTTAGTGAGCTGGATTCTTCACTCCACTCGGTTGTCAAGCTTTTATAATATTCGATTGAGCCTTTTTGACAGTTTTTCTGATTTCAGTCGGGGAGCTCGCGGCTCGTAAACCGTATTCTTTAGAAAAATTCATTATTTATTTGGCTGTTAAGTTATTTTGGTGCTCTTTCTCGATCTTTCAAGCTCAACTTTTTGATGTTATAACTCTTTAGACTTTAGTCAGTTAAAAACCCGGTCCGTTCCGGTTACGTGACCCGATTGTCGTGGGAACTGAATTTATCGTCCTTATCTAACCCAACTTTTTTGAGGTCTAGCTCCGCATTAGAAGGAGAAAAATTATTTATATGAGCCCTGAAAAACTTTGGCTGTAAATAAAGTAAATGGAACTCAGCGACTGCCGCAGCGACCCTGTATATCACGTTTCTGGCTAACACGAGTTTCATTAAGAATTTACTGTTACCAAAAGTTTGACGCAAGTCTTCCCATTTTAACGATCAACCTAGGCCATATGTATGTAAATGTGTGTGTGTGTTTTGTAGAGAATGAATTGGTATTTGGCCGTAAGGTGAAGTGGGAAAAACTGTCATAAGAGCAGAGGACATTATGTCGCCTCGGAACTTGTAAATAGAATGGCCAACACGCAACAAAAAAAGGAAACACACTTATGTACGACTATATATATGTACGTATGTATGTTTTGTATGTATGAAATTTGTATTTGTCAACTGCAATAACTGCGACCTATCCATAGGTTTGGTGGGGATTCGATTCAAATGTACTTGTATAGACAAAGTAATGTACATATATGGTATATATTTGTCCGCAACATTTTTATTTGTCTATATGTATCTATAAACGTTTGTACACATTTCTTAACGTGTTTTTTTATTATACTGTGGCATTGCGTTGTAAAAAGGACATGCGATGGTTATACTTCAAATGCAACCCTCATTTAGGCCGTTATGTTGCGACACTTCCAGCCATTTTGCCTCAACAAAAACACGCCTGGTACCGGATTACTATAATAATGCTTCGGTTACGCGGAAAGGTAGAATACCATGCGTTATAAAGATTTTGAAGGTTGTTGTAACCAATTTTAGAATAAGATTCTTTCAAATTGTTTATGCCATATTAAAATTATGCTATATTTAAGTTAAGATTTTAGTCTAATTATTGTTTTATTCCTCTAAGAGTCTAGTTTATCTATTTTTGGGTATTTAAGGGATCATTGTCTACGGCACCTCTAGAATATTATCCTAAATTTTCATGTTGATCGGAGTAATAGTTTCGGAGATACAGCCTTGAGAACTTGTGCCCTCGAGTTTCGCTGGACGAAGTGCGCCGTCTTCAAATGCGTTTTTCTCGAAATTGAGTTTTTGAAGTCCATGAAAGTTAGGAAGTTATCCTACCAAAGTGGGCGCATCTTTTTTCCGAGGAGTCACCGGAAATGGCGTCGCAATGGCCGAGTTTAAAATATTTTTTTTTTCAAAAAATTCAGAATTTTCTTTGTTAATAGCGTATGTTTATAAAAAACTAATAAAGTATTTAATTTTTTATATGAGAAAAAATTATTAAAAAAAGACTGTTTTTTAACCAAGTAAACCCATGTAACCCCTTAATAAATGTTTGTCTTTTTCTTAGCTAAGCACATCTCTATGGGTTCAATAATAAAAAAATTAAGCCAGCAGCCCGAATACCTCCACGCTTTGGCTTATTGATGCGGGTGTTCTCATACTTCCACAATAAGGAAAACCGAATTTTTATTTATGCACATTCCCATTCTGGTAATTTTGGAGTATCCCTTTTAATTCGTAAAGAAATGCGTGTGCAATACCAGCCTCCTTTGTATGGTAGGGAATATGTGTAAAGGGAATATAACTACTACTAGCTACTTATGTATGGTATAAGTAAACTAATTCCTCGAGTTTTCTCACATAATTTCATAAATTAGTTAGACAATTTGGAAATATATATATTTAGGGACCGGTTTCTACCATTTTGGGTAATAAAAGTGGGTAAAACTATTTTATATATTCCTCGAAGACAGTAAAAATCAAGCTCTTTACGCTTAAATTTGCATTGAACTTTTCCGAAATTCGAGGCATAAATAAACACCAGTTTTTCCAAACTCCCTATTCAGAGCAACAACATCAAGATTCTATTTTTAATCTCATTACGATTATTCTATGAATTTTTAGCTACAAAATACTTAGTACTAGTCTACGCACCCTGATTTCAAGGACTTCGTTATACAAGTAGGTTAATTTGCTGACGTCATATTAGCGGAAGGTGCCTGCGTGAAAGAAACTTATTTTATAGAGAATTTCTTCAAATATTGTAAAGATGGAATACACAAAGTTCAGATCGAGATACAAGACATTTGATTATTTGTTCACTAAAACCGTCTAAAACCACAACGGCATGCTTAAGGGTATAATGGAATTACTTGACATATGCGTATACATAGTTAGTAAGCCCGCGAGAGTGGATGGGTGTCCTTATTTTTTATGTAAGTACCTGGGGGTGGCTTTCCAAAGCACTTGCTGGGCAGCTACTGCATACTATTTGCCTGTCTATGGCTCAGGGAATGCCGGTGTGGTTGGTTGCTTTAAGGGGTGTCGTCTGCTGGCTTGTCAATATGGTCGCTGTCATATGTTTGCTTCCCTTACCGCCTACAATTTCACCACCGCACCGCCATATAACCAAACTTCACAACATACCTCACATACACACATATTCCACCGCCAGAAGCTTGTTACCAATTCATTTGGTTTCATGAAAATATTTGTGTGGCATGCAACTTGTACAATTTGGGCGTGGACAAATACGCTTTCCTGTCGCGCGTTCTCAGCGGCAGTCGTCGGTCGGCATTTGCATGTGTCGCCCGGTGTAGTTCATTTTGTGTGCGCGGTGGCGGGCTGATTGGTGTGTGAGTAAGTGGGTGAGAGGGTGTTTGTAATGAACCGATTTGGCCTTTTGAACGAGCGCCAAGCGGGCAACAGCTGCTACACAATAGGCGCTTATTAGATTTATTTGTTAAACTAGTTGTCTGTCCTCGTCCTCCACCTCCACGATTACATCGGCACTTTTCACACTGGTTTTACCCATTCAAGGCGAACGCGCCAACCACCGCAATAAGCCGCGAATGCGTTTTAGCTTGATTTCGATTATTGGGTGTCTTAATTAGTGTTGGCAGAGATTTGTTGTTGATGTAATGGCCTAGTAAGAGCTAAATTGCCCACTAAGTGAATTTAATTAGCCACGACAAGCCGACGTAAATATGGTGTTTTTACTTTTTATTTCATTATAATTTCAATTCGTGTGGCGACGTGTTCGACCATACCAATAATTTTGGCGTGAATTGTTTGGATTACAAGTTGATTTGTCTGTTTATCAATGCGCCATGCCATGAGCACTAATTTCATGCTGAGAGTTTGTATATCATTTTTGTTGTGATGTGAATATTTCCTTACAATTGCTTTATACGTAGGAAGCCGCTGCTCACGTAGTTGTTTAATTGCTGAGCATGAGGCTCTTCGTATCTACTTACGTGCGATCTTCTCGTCCTCCAATTAAAGCTTTGTGATTGATTTTGTGATTTCAATGACTAAACATATGTTTTCGAAGTAGAAAAGATGTATGCTGCTATGAGCAAAGAATAGTAAGACTTTGGTCATAATTTTAAAATTCTTAATTTATTTCTTGAGATCCTTGTGGGCCTCCTCAAAGTCATCCCCTTTTGCCCCAATATAAGGTTTTTTCTATCCTAGAAAAAGTTTTTAAAGTCAATTTCCGGAATAGCCTTCAGTGTGCCTAGCGATTCACGTTTAATGTTTTCAACTGACTAAAAACGATATCCTCGGTGCTGTCGTTTGAGTTCGCTGAATAGCCAGAAGTCACACAGAGCTAAGTCAGGCGAATTACGGTTGTTGCGACATGATATTGGTTAAAATTCACGAAGAATCAATGCAGTATATGACGGTGCAATATCGTGATTCAAAAACCATAAGTTGCCGGCCCATAAATCCGGCCTATTTTTACGCATAGTTTCGCGCAAACGACGCATAACACTAAAATAGGCTTCCCTGTTGACAGTATCGCCGGTCGGAACGAATTCGGAGAGCACCACTCCTAGTTAAACGAAGAAAACAATAAACATAATCTTGATTTTTGACCTGCTTTGACGTGTTTTTTTCGGCTTTAGTCACGATATTCGTCAGATTGATCGTCTGTTTTCGGGTTGTAAGCATAGATCCGAGACTCAACACCAGTAATAATAACGGGTGATTTTTTTGAGGTTAGGATTTTCATGCATTAGTATTTGACAGATCACGTGGGATTTCAGACATGGTGTCAAAGAGAAAGATGCTCAGTATGCTTTGACATTTCATCATGAATAGACTTACTAACGAGCAACGCTTGCAAATCATTGAATTTTATTACCAAAATCAGTGTTCGGTTCGAAATGTGTTTCGCGCGCGTGTTTTGTTCAGCGATGAGGCTCATTTCTGGTTGAATGGCTACGTAAATAAGCAAAATTGCCGCATTTGGGGTGAAGAGCAACCAGAAGCCGTTCAAGAACTGCCCATGCATCCCGAAAAATGCACTGTTTGGTGTGGTTTGTACGCTGGTGGAATCATTGGACCGTATTTTTTCAAAGATGCTGTTGGACGCAACGTTACGGTGAATGGCGATCGCTATCGTTCGATGCTAACAAACTTTTTGTTGCCAAAAATGGAAGAACTGAACTTGGTTGACATGTGGTTTCAACAAGATGGCGCTACATGCCACACAGCTCGCGATTCTATGGCCATTTTGAGGGAAAACTTCGGACAACAATTCATCTCAAGAAATGGACCCGTAAGTTGGCCACCAAGATCATGCGATTTAACGCCTTTAGACTATTTTTTGTGGGGCTACGTCAAGTCTAAAGTCTACAGAAATAAGCCAGCAACTATTCCAGCTTTGGAAGACAACATTTCCGAAGAAATTCGGGCTATTCCGGCCGAAATGCTCGAAAAAGTTGCCCAAAATTGGACTTTCCGAATGGACCACCTAAGACGCAGCCGCGGTCAACATTTAAATGAAATTATCTTCAAAAAGTAAATGTCATGAACCAATCTAACGTTTCAAATAAAGAACCGATGAGATTTTGCAAATTTTATGCGTTTTTTTTTAAAAAAAAGTTATCAAGCTCTTAAAAAATCACCCTATACGTTTCATAACATCCTGATAGTCGGAATGCATTGGTGCAATGACGTTAACGCGATGCAGTTTTTGAAAAAATTGCGTGATTTTGGAACCAATCGTGCTTTCACTTTTCTCAGGCCCAAATTATCTTTCAAAATGGTATTTACTGATCCTTCCGACATTGCAAAGATGGGAGTAAAATCTCTGGCTGTTAATCATCGATTCTCAAGCATGAATTTCTTTATTTTATTAACGTGTTGATGATCAGATGATGTTAATCGCCGTCCTAAACGCGGTTCGCCGTCAAAATATGCTCTTGACCCTCTTTGCATAATTTGTACCAAATAAAAACACTTGCTTGTTTGGGTATTCGCAGAGCTAAAGCTTTATCATTTTCAGCGTATAATCGTTGTCTGTCAATTTCTAGTTAAAATTTCATACTTAAGCTCTCCCTACCATAATATTCAATTCTTCCTTTCCTGAATTTTAGGAATAGATGCCTTTAACTGTTGTCAAAACTCTTAGCTTTTCTTATAAGATCTCATATAACACTCACAGTTCTTACCCCACAATTTGGCTTTGGTCACACTGACCTTGTCAGTCTTCGTCGCAAAAACCCTACTTTGTCCCGATATTGACGATATTTTGATTTGAAATTCGATTACCGTAACGTTAAAGATCTTAATTTCATCTCCAAAGAATTTATTTTCCACAATTTGAGACTCAGAAGTTTTGACCCAGATAAACCAAATTCTATGATTATAGTTTCATTAATCACAACTTGAATTTAGGGTTGCCATTATTAGTGGCGTTGTTTGTATTACTGGCTAGATTTGTATTCTTTCATCGGGTTATATAATTTTTTAGAGCCTTCATCACTATGAAACTACACCTTATACTCAATTCAACTACTTTTCAAAGCATTTTTTCCAGTCCCTTTGATTCAACTCGCTCTAGATAATGAATACAACTGCTGACGTCGTTTATTGTTGGTCGCAAATCTTGAAGCCATATCTTTAGGGTCCAAATCAAAACTGTACGAAGAATAGTCTATACTTTTATGCAATTTTACTTCGGGAAAATATGATTGAACTTTTGAAGTTTGTATTTCGAAACGTTGGAGACCTTATAAAGTATATACATAACAGTCAGTCCTCGGTCTACCATCGTAAAACAAATTTTTTTGCAAAATCTGTTTTTTTTTTCTTTAACATAGTTCCTTTTAAAGCTGATACATTCATTACAGCGACCCTCCAACTTTTTGATATCATTTTCTAGTACCGTTTGTCCTTTGCTTCAAAATAGGTCTCAGCTTCGGCAATCAACTCTCCATTTGACGAAAATTTCTTCCCAGTGAGCATTGCTTTCAGATCAGTCGCTGGGGACTAGATCTGGAGAATACGGTGTAAGCGGAAGAAATTCGAAGCCGAATTCATGAATATTTGCTATTTTTTCAGTGGCTTGTGTTTCAGTACATTGCCTATAGTGAAATAGCACTTTTTTTCTTCCAAAGGGACCACTTTTTGGCGATTTCGTTCTTCAAACGGTCCATTAACCTTACCAGCCGAGCATTCCATTTTTCCAAGCCTTGGAGTGGGTTTAACGTGTGCAATCCTCTCGGGGGTTATTACACTTGATATCATCAAATACTGTTCCGAATCATCTTTCGTCGGTAAAAACCTCGTCCATTGCGTTCACGGTCTACGGTACTCGTTTCACCATGTCTAAAATAAAAATCGTATGAATATAATACTAGTAGCGGCTTCTGGGTGAAGGGTGTTATAGCTGCGGTTCAGGCAAAGTCAACATTTATCCTTGTTACGCAATAAATAATACTCTTGTTTTGTTAGCGTAGATCGGAAAGTAGACACAAACCAAAATATGCAATTTGGAAGACTTCAAAGGACATGGAACTTTCTGGCATATATACTTTTACCTTACTTCTCTAAAAATATGAATATGTCTAATTAATTAATATTATCCACCACTGTATCCACGTCCATTTCTAATTGTTTGTATGTATAGGTGTATTGTATTGGAATTCAACTAGTCAGTCACATTTATAATTGCTGCTAATTACAATTCTGTTACTGTAAATAGCCACTTCGTTGTTTGTCACTCGCATTACCTTAAATATTAATCCTTTTGTCTTTGTTGCTGGCGTTGTGGTTATTGTGGAATTTTTGTGTTTATTATTTAATTATTTGAATTGTTAATTTTCCAACGGCCCATTTGGCCATTCATTCGCTGCTTATTTGTTGTTGTCACGCTTGCATAGCTGATAAGAAATCTAATTGCATATTACAAATTGAGAAATGACAAAGAAGCAACAAATCAACAAATTAATTAGATAATGTGTAACTAATTTTAGCACAAAAGATGAAGGTGTGCATTAAGGAGAGCTTTTCGACTTTATGAGCAAAGAGTTTAGTCAGAAATGTGGCAGCATGTAGTCATACTCGAAATCGCTGAATTTTACTTATTAACCAGCTTCTTTAACTAATAATTTCAGCAGACTATATGTACAAAGAAAACCCAAAAATTTCAAGTCCAAAGTTATCGAGACCTTAAAAATAGAGATTCAAAAACGATATTAAGAAATATATGTTTCGTAGGCAGCGAGAACTGAAATTAGTATGAGATTTCATGATTTCTACTTTATACTATTTTGAGTGTGAACCAATAATTGCTTATGCGATTGCGGCTAGGTGCCATACACTGCACACTAAGAGCCCATCTTTCATATGCTCGACGCTAATCCGAAGTAATTTCCAATAAAAATATCTAAACTTTTTTGCACTTCATATTATCAGTCCACATTTATTAGAACAGGCTTCGAATGCAATATTGGTATGCGTCTGTACAAATATACAAACTAAAACTAATAATTTTTTGGCTGATAATGACGGCCAGTTCATATTTGACTTAATGAGCTCACAGCGAATAGCCTTGCTCAACAGGCTCTTCGAAACTAATAGTTGCCGATACACTTGGGATCTAAAGACCAATAACGGCACAAAAAGTAGTTCAACGATGCTAAATCACAACTCCTTGAAGGCCATTCAAAGTCACAATTTCTTGAAATAATCGAATTTCCAAACTTTTCTCGCAACAATTTGGTTGTTGCACGTGCTGTGTTGCACATAGTTCTACCTTGCTGGAACCATATGTTGTCGAGATCAACTTCTTCCACATGTGAAATTAAAAAGTTGATTATTATCGATCTATTCCGCTTTTCTGGTCACGGTGTTACCAGTTTCATTTCGAAAGAAGTGCGGACCAATGATTCCACCTGACCAAAAACCAGACCAAACTATCAATTAGGTAAATGTAATGGTTATTTATGAATAATTCGTAGAACTCAGATGAAAGTGAGCCTCATTGGAGAAGATGATTTTCTTAAAACAAATCGTTATTATTTTCATGATGTTCCACGGCAAAATCAGCAAATTCAGCGCGTTTACGGTGGTTCAATGGTTTCAGTTCATCATTTAGAAGTGACATTGTTTGAGAAGGGGCAGGGGGGTAAAAAAGCTTTGTGACATCACATTTCTAAATTTTTGATGATGTCATCCCATCTGAAACAAGATCCATATGATAGTTATTGCCCTAGTGTCGAGTCATACTTATTTAAAAGATCGTGTAGCATATGTGGCCTATATTTTTCTTCATATAAAGCCACCAATCAACACAAAAATCACATAAAAACAAGAGCTGTTACCTATCGCGAAAATTCGTCCTCAAAGAATTGCGGCTAGACGTGCCCGAGAGATTCGCTGTTTAATGAATGATAACGATGCTTTATGGATGGAAGAAGGCGATGTTGATACGAAAGATGTTCCTGACATCCAAATTCAGAACGAAAATGAAGTGCCTGATTTACCAGTAATAAATGATATAAAGGAGTGGGTCAATGTGATGTATGCTGGTTGTTTGTTATTAAAAAGTTGTTTAAAATTTAAAATATTTTATAATATATCACTATATAGTTAGTAGGTGTGTGCATCAGTCGTTTTCGCCTATTTATAGTTCCCAAGGTAGGCTAGTTGTAGATGTGTTGACACGTTCAAAAGCACTGTTTCAGAGATATTTGTATAAAATCCACTAAACTGGAATTTTCCATTAAAACTTGTTATCAGGTTGGTCGAAAATTTCGTACCGTTTATATGATTATAGCGTCTTTTATATCTATGTCGATTCCATTTTTGTAGCACGAGCTCTCTTTCTTTCAAAATATGCATATAAGACTATGGTGATTATCTCTGTTTCGTGACTGCATTTCTTTTCAGCGGGCGTTTGTTTTAGTTCTGAGAACGGGAGAGGCCAATGAGGACTAGATTGGGACTATAGGATGGAAATGAAACAATTTTTAGCACAAATCATATAATTTGACCATCCTTATTATTGAAATATTTCGATGAAGCAGATCTTCTTCAAATTTGGTCCTTTTTCGAGTTTTCGTCCTTCAAACGTTCGAATAACTATACACCTAATAGACGTTATTTGAGGAAAGTCTTTAGTTTGGTAGATAGTCGAACAAATTCTTTACCTGTGAAACCCCAAAACATTCAAAATATAGAATCAATAGTATATACATATATGGTATATGCGTGTTTAAGTATGTATACATATATATGCATTGGTGCTCACCTTCCTCTCACTTTGTAATATGGGCAAAATGTTTCTTTTACCAACTAATATATCTGAGGAGTATCGGCATACTTCACCAAACTCATATTCTGGGAGAAAAGGTAATTAAGTGAGTTTTTTAAACATTTTAAACAACCAACACATTTTGTGAAGGTTTACTGCGTTCAGCGGTGTTCATATAACTTATGCGGAATGCGGTAACCCATCTTTGATGTAAACTTTCTGGATTAGCAGCATTGTTTTTAACAAAAAGTGTTTTTCATTAATGCAAACTAATACATATATTTTTTCCATCTTAAAATAATAAAACTTATATCACTAAGTAGTCACTAATTAACAAACCAATTCTCCGAGTTTGGAAATTCATACAAATAATCTTTGAAGGTTAGGTTTAACTAAAAGCATATAGATTCATATTCAGTGGCGCCAACTTTTAAAAACGAAACTGCTCGGTACAAATTACCATATTTATGTACGAGTATATGAAAACTAGTCTTGAACCTCTGCTTTTTAAACAATTTACAGGCTAATGAGTCTATAAAGACATACATTTCTTTAATCTAGCTCCACTAGTTAAAAGCTTAACGTTATTTTACCGTCACTAGCAGTCATAAAGCGACAGTTAACACAGTGTAACTGTTAATAATACGGTAAAAGGATAATTTTAGCATTAAAGCTTTGTCAAACAATCTACAGAAGACCACCGTTAAATGCATTACATTAATTGACATTTGTCATAATCAAGAAAATAAATCCGTTAAATGCAACAAGTAATTAGGCAGCGCAACAGTAAAAGCGCGGAAACAACAGTTTGACACTGACACCGACACCGACACCAACAGCAACAATATGGCGAATGACAATGAAAGCGCGTTAAAGTGATTTTAATTTCTTAATGATTTTGCATTTTAATATCCTGAAATTAAGATAAACAGAGACGCGGACTGCGTGAAAATGCACCGTGCCGCCTAATGGCAGGATGTGAAAGCGTGTACGGTGTGCGCATGCGTCGCAAGTACATACCCGATTACATGGCGATATTAGTGCATATGACCCGTGCGCGCCATTAGCCGACACTGGTATGCATAATAACACACGACATCGTAATCGTTGCCACCAACTACGTTGGCATTCCGTTGTGGCGCTTGGGGGTCGGCGAATGGCCTTCGATGGATTTGCATTATTTTATTAGCGACATTAAGAGGAAGTTATTTGGGTGTGGCGTCCACTAGAAGCATATGGTTACACTATAAATATGGAAAAAATTAGTACAGCAACAACAACAACTGTCATACGCAACGGAAGTCCGCACTAAGCCGACTTTGGCTCATCAGCTAACGCTTGGAAAGTGTATAATTTCAGAAAAACAAAAACAATAAAAACAATATTTACTTCAATTGCACCATAGTTATAATACCCTACACAAGTGTATTCCTTTAAATTTCATTTCATTAAAGGGTATAAAATTGTCTTTACTGCGATATTTATGTGTTAGTTTGTATGGCAGCTATATGCTACAGTGGTCCGATTTAAGAAATATTTTAAATAATCATATTATTGCTTTGGACCATATTTCTTGCCAAATTTCGTGAAGATATCTTGTCAAGTGAGACAGTTTTCCACGCAAGGTCTTCGTTTTGTTGGACCAGTTTGTATGACAGCTATATGCTACAGTAGTCCAATCTCTCAAATTTCTTCGGAGATTATAGCGGTACTTTAGACTATAAAGCATACCAAATTTCGTGAAGATATCTCAGCCGATAAAAAAGTTTTCCATATAAGGACTTGAGTTTGATCGGCCAGTTTGTATGCCAACTATATGCTATAGTGGTCCGATCCGAAAAATATTTTAAAGAATCATATTATTGCTTTGATCAATATTTCTTGCCAAATTTCGTGAAGATATCTTGTCAAGTAAGAAAGTTTTCCTTACAAGGACTTTGTTTTGATGGACCAGTTTGTATGACAGCTATATGCTATTGTGGTCCAATGTCAACAATTTTTTCGGAGATTATAGAAATTCTTTGGATAATAAGCTGTGCCAAATTTCGTGAAGATATCTCAGCCGATAAAAAAGTTTTTCATATAAGGACTTGAGTTAGATCGGCCAGTTTGTATGGCAACTATATGCTATAGTTGTGCAATATCGACGATTGCGACAAATAAGCAGCTAAATGGTGAGAAAAGAATGTGAGTAAAATTTCAGATCGATATCTCAAAATCTAAGAGACTAATTCGTATATAGACCTACAAACAGACAGGCGGACGGACAAGTCTGAAGCGACTCAGCTCGTCAAATTGATCTTATATGTATATATATATACTTCAAAGGATTTTCGACATTTACATCCAGGTGTTCGAAACTATAATTCATGACAAACTTATTATATCCTGTGTAGGGTATAACTACCAACACACACACTTACACAGTTGCAATAGCGGCGCTTATATGTCGGCTAAAGGCTTTAATTAAGTCAAATTGATTAAAAGTATAAAATTGGTATGGCTTGAAAGCCGCAGCTGTTGTTCGTTGCTTGCCACATACATACATTTTACATATTGACAACAACAATTAAATGCAGCAACATTTGTTTCCCAACAAAAAAACCAAAAAAAAAAAAACACGCGTCGTCGTAATTTTACATCCATACGAAGAGTTTATGATTTAGACCCACATGCCGGCTTAGCTAAACATGTTGTTAGGCCTTGCAGCGGATATCGCCGCGCACACGCGCACCAACAACACACGCACACGCATGTAATACACACTCGCAGTTAGGTCGCGCATCATATCATTAACTAATTTTAAATTGTTGCCGCCTAAGCACTCCAGCAGCAGCAGCATCATTATGACCACGCGCTATACGGTACCGCGTAATGGTTGGTTCCGTTTTGTTGGCAACATTTTCCTTTTTCTGTTGTTTCCTCATTAGAACAAGTGTCAGTTCCGCTCCTGTCGGCTATTGTTCGCTAGTAATAACCAATTTTCGTAATAGCGCCACTCGATGGCATGTTTAATAAGCGTTAATTGCCAAGAAATATGGGAATTTCTACTGAATGCGAGGCATTGAATTGCAGCCGGGTAAGGTGATTCTACTTCGTAGGTATATGGAAGCTAGGCGAAGTATTCAACCGATTTTAGACATTTTAGGCAAAAGGACGCAGTTATTAGGAAGACATACTCTCTGATTTTCATTAAGATAACTCACATATTGGCCGATATTTGTGATACAAAGTCACCCAGATGTTCTAAGATCTTTATATTACATAGGTGTATGGGCAAAAGGAAGTAATGACCCGATTCAAGCCATTTGTAGTGCACAGACATACTACTATGAGAAAAGGGTTCTCTCTTAACTCCCAACTCCAGACTCTCCTACGGAATCACCTGATTAAGTATTACTTCGTGGGAGTGATTAGACATTTAAGTCTTCTGTGTGGCACGGACTGATAGACGCCTACTCCACTCTATATGTCTTAATTTTGTCATGATTGAGACTGCCGCTTCGCGGACAGCTTTCCAGTTCTTCTTAGTGCACTGACACATGAGTGTCATTAAATTTTCCACCGCATAACTACCACTGAGTGTAGTTTTTACCTTTTCAAAAAAATAATAAATGCTCAGAGTCTTCAAAGCACTCTGTACATGTCCGACAATTAAGACTAATGTCGTGTCATAATCTGCACAGGTAGCTTCTAAAGCACCCATGTCCACTCAGTATTTGGGTTAGGTGGAAATCTAGGTTTCCATGTCGTCAGTCGATCCACGATTGGATGTCTCGTCCTTTGAATGACGATTGCCACTTCTGTCATATTACTAAGCTTTTGATACACTCTTCTTTTTTGGCTTCTATAGACGACTTTGATAATTTTTATACTCACTCCTATTCGTCACCCTGGATGACAAATGGCATCATACTGGCTATTAATTCCGCAGCATCACAGCGATATTGTTAGGAAAGCACGGATAACTCTTAGTGCCGACAACCCGTGAACTGTGCTTATTTATTTGGAGTATGATTTGATGCCTAGCGCCTGGATCCAAATTGGAGCCGCATACAACAACCGACCTCATTACCTTTGCGAGTAAAAAACGCCGACTGGAACGCATGCAGCATTTATTTGCCATCATTCTTGACAAAGCGTTCAGTATTTTATTCGCTTTACCACTTGTGTATTCTAGGTGATCCTTAAATTTGAGCCTTTATTCTATCATTACTCTACGATACTTTAGTTGCGGCTGTGAATGAATCTGGCACTGCCCTATGGTGAGGGATATACTTTCCTCAAATTTTCTAGTACTTATAGCAAGACTTCTGTCTTTTGCTCAACCAGTTCTAAACTAATTGATTTCCAAGCCTTGTCCAAAGTGATGAGTGATGAAAAGGGAAACCTTTCTGAACACACTGAAAATTTTTGACACAATCACAATCCGTCAAAATCACGTAATCCTTATTGGTAGACGCTGTATTCCGTAAATGGGGAATTGAATTAACTGTCTGCAGTAGGTTGTGACACCATAACAAACTTCAATAATATATCGCCGACTTTTTCCCACGCTTCCGATGTAAAGTCAATCTTGGATATGAGTACTTTATGAGTAGATACCTACTATAGGTGAGCGTTTCCACACGACAGTGATACTAACTATTTTTTTAAATTTTGTTTCAACATCTTTCTTCATTAAAATGTCATTTTAAGGAAAAGTATTATATTGTAGTTCTGGTACAAATGTTTTTAGTCCGCTATGCAGCAGTACCACGACCATTGCCCAATTTTTAGCTGTTTCTCATAGAATATGGCCCTCTTGATGGTAACCTGATATATCAAATTCAAGTTTTGTGGAGATAGTTTAAAAAAACAATAATTAAAATTAATAACAGAATGAGATAGGAAGGGAATCTGATATGAAAATAACATCATGAGGAAATGTTCCTCAAAATGATTGCCATTTCTACATAAAAATAAAAAAAAGCAAGTAAGGAAGGGCTAAGTTCGGGTGTCAGCGAACATTTTATACTCTCGCATGATAAAGAGATAATCGAGATTTCATAATCCGTCATTTACATATTTTTTTTATTTTGCTGTAAATTTAATTAGAATTAAATTCTGAGAGATTTACTGAGTTCTTCGTGTTCGATATCAGGGACCTTGAAAAGTTATATTCCGATCACGACAATTTTTCCACAAGGGATACCTCAGCTCAAATACCGTATTTGTGTAAAGTTTTATTCCGCTATCATCATTGGTTCCTAATGTATATAACGGGTGATTTTTTTGAGGTTAGGATTTTCATGCATTAGTATTTGACAGATCACGTGGGATTTCAGACATGGTGTCAAAGAGAAAGATGCTCAGTATGCTTTGACATTTCATCATGAATAGACTTACTAACGAGCAACGCTTGCAAATCATTGAATTTTATTACCAAAATCAGTGTTCGACAATTTTTTTTTTTATCGACAAATTTTGTTCAGCGATGAGGCTCATTCCTGGTTGAATGGCTACGTAAATAAGCAAAATTGCCGCATTTGGGGTGAAGAGCAACCAGAAGCCGTTCAAGAACTGCCCATGCATCCCGAAAAATGCACTGTTTGGTGTGGTTTGTACGCTGGTGGAATCATTGGACCGTATTTTTTCAAAGATGCTGTTGGACGCAACGTTACGGTGAATGGCGATCGCTATCGTTCGATGCTAACAAACTTTTTGTTGCCAAAAATGGAAGAACTGAACTTGGTTGACATGTGGTTTCAACAAGATGGCGCTACATGCCACACAGCTCGCGATTCTATGGCCATTTTGAGGGAAAACTTCGGACAACAATTCATCTCAAGAAATGGACCCGTAAGTTGGCCACCAAGATCATGCGATTTAACGCCTTTAGACTATTTTTTGTGGGGCTACGTCAAGTCTAAAGTCTACAGAAATAAGCCAGCAACTATTCCAGCTTTGGAAGACAACATTTCCGAAGAAATTCGGGCTATTCCGGCCGAAATGCTCGAAAAAGTTGCCCAAAATTGCACTTTCCGAATGGACCACCTAAGACGCAGCCGCGGTCAACATTTAAATGAAATTATCTTCAAAAAGTAAATGTCATGAACCAATCTAACGTTTCAAATAAAGAACCGATGAGATTTTGCAAATTTTATGCGTTTTTTTTAAAAAAAAGTTATCAAGCTCTTAAAAAATCACCCTTTACATATGTATAAAGAGAAGGCATCAGATGGAATTCAAAATAGCGTTATATTGTAAGAAGGCGTGGTTGTGAACCGATTTCACCCATATTTCGTACATGTCATCAGGGTGCTAAAAAAATATTATATACAGAATTTCATTGAAATCGGTAGAGTAGTTCCTGAGATATGGTCCATAAGTGGGCGACGCCACGCCCATTTTCAATTAAAAAAAGCTTGGGTGCAGCTTCCTTCTACCATTTCTTCCGTAAATTTTAGTGTTTCTGACTTTTTTTTTTTGTGGTTTAACGCACTTTTTGTTATTTTCAACATAACCTTTGCATGGGAGGTGGGCGCGGTTATTATCCGGTTTCTTCCATTTTTGAACTGTATATGGACTGAAGAAAACGACTCTATAGAGTTTGGTTGACATAGCTATAGCAGTTTCCGAGATATGTACAAAAAACTTAGTAGGGGCGGGTCCAGGCCCACTTTTCCAGAAAATTACGTCCAAATATGTCCCTACCTAATGCGATCCTTTGTGCCAAATTTCACTTTAATATCTTTATTTATGGCTTAGTTATGATACTTTATAGGTTTTCGGTTTATGCCATTTTGTGGGCGTGGCAGTGGGTCGATTTTGCCCATCTTCGAACTTAACCTTCTTATGGAGCCAAGAAATACTTGTACCAAGTTTCATCATGATATCTCAATTTATACTCAAGTTACAGCTTGCACGGACGGACGGACAGACGGGCGGACAGACGGACGGACATCCGGATTTCAACTCTACTTGTTACCCTGATCACTTTGATATATACAACCTATATAACCCTATATCCGACTCTTTTAGTTTTAGGACTTACAAACAACTGTTATGTGAACAAAACTAAAATACTCTCCTTAGCAACTTCGTTGCGAGAGTATAAAAATACGGCATTACGATTTAATCTGCTACGAGTATAGTAAAGCTGATCTACATTACAAAAAAGCATACTATCGGAGTATAAAGTTGGTAAAATGTTTGCAAATCGTCTCCCTTAGCTCGCTCTCCTTTAACGAAGTTATAATACTCTTCATACATAAATAAAACACATACAAGAACGTTGATCGCTTAGTTTGCGTGGCAGTTATATGTTATAGTAACTCGATCTAAACGATTTTTTCGAAGCTCACACTGTTGTCATGGACAATAACCCATGCGAAATTTGGCTTCATTGTGTGAAAAGTATGGGTGCGAAATTGCAGATCAATATCTCAAAGACTGCGGAGGACGTCGTATACATAAAGAGGGGCAGACAGACGGACTTTGCTAAATCGACTCAGCCCTTCTCGGTGAACATTTATATATACATATATAATCAACTTTATAGGGTCTCTGACGTTTCCTGGCGGATGTTACAAACAACATGGCAAACTTAATACAACATGGTTAGGGTATTACAATACCGAATACATAATATAATATTATAGTTCGTTTCTCGAAAGCCTAACTATTTTGTTTCCAAAAAACTCGATCTTTTTGGGGTCTTAAACTAATTTCGATAAATCAGAAGATCTTCTGTTCATGAGACTGACCAAAAATTCCCTGCAAACGTAATCGTGAATGGTATATTTTATTGTTATCTTAGCCCGAGGTAACTGGTCAACTTTAATGCCCACACAAACCGGTATGAGTTAAGAACTCAATATAAACAACAATACATATACAACTTTATTCCTGCGAGTAAAGAACGCCAGCCATGGCCGGCCATTACCAAAATGTGACTCAGGATATGCTTTCTGTGTGCGCGCGCTTATCAAAACACATTAATCTCGACCACAGAGCAACAACAGCAAAAGGAACAAAGCACAAGGCAGCACGAAACCATAGCCAATGAAGACTCCCCTGCACGCCAGGCAAACTGCTACCTAATACAACAAACACAAAAGCAAAACAAACTTAAACCCAATGTGGTCGCCATGAGGCAACGAAAGCGGCCATATCCAATGAACCCACCGAGAACGTGAGCACGCTGGGGCCAAATAACGCCCGGCATGTTGGGGAGCGCTGCGGACTCAGAGGCGAAGATGGCAAAAGCGTCTGCGAATACGGTTAAAGATTATAATTTTGCTCGAGTACATAATGTGCATGTTTTCAGGCTTTTTGCGGTTTTTGTAACCGAGACTTTAGATATTCACGTATGTATGTATGTACATATGTTTTGGGCGAAAGCCACACGAACAAATGGCAAATATTATGACCGCCGGTATGGAAAAGAAATGAAACGAGAATGAGCTTTTGCTACCTACATATGGTAAAGAGTCAGGCATTGGGCCCCAAACAGCCAAGGCAGCCGCGGCATGGACGTGCCCTGAAACGCTGCGGGATACTTGCTGTGCTATCAGCAAAATCAGCACAACCCCCACTGATCGAAAGCCAAAACAAAAAGCAAGAAAAAAGAAGCAGAAAAAGGTATTAACAAAAGTGAAGCCACAAAAACCGTGCACATGCACAACAAAGGTTGGAGGGAGGAGGGCAACACGGTATATACATATACCACAG
Source organism: Bactrocera dorsalis (assembly GCF_023373825.1). NCBI lineage: Eukaryota > Metazoa > Arthropoda > Insecta > Diptera > Tephritidae > Bactrocera > Bactrocera dorsalis. Next base: position 71,001,168 of record NC_064305.1, read on the forward strand.
GTATATGAATTTCTGTATAAATATGTATATATGTTTGCTTTCGACCCCATTGGGGATACAGGCTACCAACAGTAATGCCACACTGGCGGCCAAAACAGCACAAGTACTTCGTATATAAAGGAGCTAGCGTTTGACTTCTTAAGGTTCCTTTCGTATTCACAGCAGGGGCAAAATATGGTGACTTTTATGATTTTCAAACATGCGAAAGGCTAAAGCGAAAAAATACAAAAAGGATACAAGGCTTCATATAAAGCTTTTAGATATATAAAATAGGTATTTATTATGCTCATATATGTATACAAATATTTTTTGGTATATAATATAATATGCGTCTTTCTTTGAGTTCCTTCTCCGGTTACGTCAAAGCGTATTCTCAAAAATTGCTCACTTGTAGTTGGTGTTTGCTAATAGTTTCATCTTAGGGCAGCTCATGTATGTATGTATGTGCATCTGCAAAATTTGCTTTGACTTAAATAAGAGATTTTGTGATAAGAAAGTGACTTTTATAATGGCGCACATCATAAAGACCAAACTCGTTTTGCCAGAAGAGGCACTTAGCACAAGTTATCCACTTAGAATGAGTTCACTAAACCGCTAACTCACTCGTTTTACATAGACAATCCCCGAATGTCCAGAGTATAGCTATTTTTTAAGATACTATATACATACATATGTATGTACATAAATAATATCAAGAATTTTTTTTCAAAAAATCTCCGGAATTGAAATATATCTTCGTTCAGATAGTTGAGTCCACCTTCAATTTTTCATGGAATTGGGTGCAGATTCGACTAATGCTAGACCCATGCTTCGATGCCTTTCTAGAGAGTGCTTTCCATAATATTAAGATCTTTGCTCTTTCCTTTCTCGAACCAAGACGGGTTAACCTTCAGTTAACTCATGGATATGACAAGCTTTTTGATGCCTTAATACCTTTTTATCTATTCTTTTATTTTCTTCCCCCTCTGTAAGCCAATTTGTGTGAACTTTGAGTATTGTGTGGTATAGTAGATATTTTGCTACGATCGTAAGTTTTATTACCTTTGCTGTTCCTTTGCTGATGAAGTGGATATGATTATTTATTTTGATTTTACACGGCAGAACAAAGAAGAGCAAAAAATAGTAAGACTTTGTTCAACATTAAAAATTCTTAATTTATTGCTCAAAATCTATATCGTCCCTTCAAAGTAATTCCTCTTCACCCAGCGGACATGTGCCAACGTTTTTTCCAATCTTCGAAACAGTTACTATAAAACAATATCGTAAATAAGTAGTCTTCACTGCTCTTAGGTTTCTCCGGAGCGGTCGTTTGAGTTTGCCGAATACCCAGAAGTCACAAGTGGCTAAATCAGTTGAATACGGTGGTTGCCGCATAATATTGGTTGGAATTATGGCGAAAAACTTACGAAGAATAAATGCAGTATGAGATGGTGCAATATCGTGGTACAAAAAATCAAGAGCTGTCGGCCTATAATTCTGGCCTCTTTTTACGAATACCTTCGCGCAAACGACTCAAATAGTATTGACGGTCGGAAGGAATTTGGACTGCACCACACATCGATAAAACAGTCAATATAATCTTGATTTTTGACCTGCTTTGACGTGTTTTTTTTTCTTCGAATCACCTTTGTCATGAAATTTAGCCGATTAACCATCTGTTTCCTGGTCGCAAGTATAGGTTGAAGACTCATCGCCAGTAATATTATAATACGTTTAATAGCATCCTGGTAGTTGGTAAACATTGTGTCACCGGAGTTAGCGCGACGCTGTTTTTCGAAACAAATTTAGTGATTTTGGAACGGTCCTTTTACTTTTTTTAGGTCTAAATGATTTTTCAAAATCGTTTTCACTGATCCTTCCAATATTTCAGCGAAGCCAGTAGATCTCTGACTCTTAATCGCCGATTCTTAAGCACCAATTCCTTTATTTTACCGACATGCTGGTATTCAGTTGATGCCCGACCTGGACCTGATTCTTTGTCAACTCGTTGTCTACTCTCTTTGAATCAAAAACACTTGCCCACAACAAACAATTATCACCGAAGTCTTTTTCCAACATTATGGATGTTCCGGCACCCGAAATTTGATTTCTTACATAAAATTTAATGGAATTTCTTTGTTGAATAATTTCACTCATCCTAAAATTCCCGGAATGCACTTTACGTATTTCAGAAAAGCAAACGTATACTAAACACTAATGATTATTTTCATGTGACAGTCATATCAACATAAGAAATAGTTTTGAAGAATGGGTTTTCACGCGATATTTAAATTGAAAAGTTTTATTCGTTAGATTGCCGGAAACTTTCCGACGTCATCATATTCATAAAGTCTCATTTCGTTATCACTATTGATGTGAGTCTGATGAAAGTAAGCTACATTATCTAAAGCATTACCACGCTTCATACCCAAACTATTAACCAAAATATGTTGAGTGGATATGTTGAGGTCTTATGCTATCTCTCAGATGCCAACACGACGATTTTCAGTGCTGCTTCTTTAACGTTTTTAATGTCATCGCCATTAACGGAGGCCATTAAGAGAGAGGACGATTTGCATGAGGCAAGTTTTTGATGACTTCAAGACTTCACAGAAGCGTAATATTCCTTCAGTTCAATAAATTCCTACATCCAAAAACTGCAACTTAAATCTTTGAACTCTGAATTAGTACCCTGTTTTGGAACCCATTATACGTATAAGAGATGTTGCTGGTTACATACACTTTATATCACGTTTCCACTTAAACCAATAGTGTGGAACAAACACCTTTAAGCTACTTAATCTGTAGCTAAATATATATACATTTTTAAGAAATAAAAGTATATATTTTATTTAAAGTTCTAGAAACTAATCAATAAAATATTAGACAATTTTTAGTGTCAATCAAATGCACTTCATTTAATGTGGTTAAAAGTGCTTTAAAGTATTTAAGAGTTCACAAACGTGTTTTCCAGCTTCTTCTTATCGTATTCGCTTTTCACCATTCTTATTGTTGCATTTACTTTTCCTCAAGCACTTGGTATGCCAATAGTTTGTAAGCGCTGCACCAATCCATCTACCGATATTCGATTGGAAATGAGTTAAGACGCAACAACTGCAAAACAACTCCACTCGCTTGTAACCGTAACCCCCCTCCGCCAGGCATTTAGATTTTGCATTTGATTTAAGCTGCTTTTTATTTGGCTCTAGCTATGCATACCAATTCATTCACTCGTTCATTTCCATAGAAATGTGCGAAGATTATACGTTTCGCCGAACATGAATTTCTGCACAATTTTCCCCGCACCGCGTCCAATGTTGAGCCGGGTAGGGGTTTCGAAATGCAGCGGCATCAAAATTACAATGCAACAATGGGCGAGTACATACATATATATACCATTTCTATGTGTTTTTGCATTAGTATATGAATAAATTTAGATATATATGCGCTTATTTGCATAGTTTAGTCGTAGGAATAACTGGATTTAGAAAATCGTGCGAAGCCTTGCAGTTGCATTTCACACAACCTAACCTCTGTGGAATATAGTGGAAGGATTTGGTTTAGTCGAAGTGTGCTCTAATATAAACCTATATTGATCAGGGTTAGAAAGTTTATGCCTACTGTATCATAATTTGATAGTGAGGTGCAAAGAAGTATGAATAGGTATACAAACTGTGGGTACGCTTGTGGACTAACCTTGTATATATGATAATATATGATCTTAATAGATACTACAGATGAGAAACTCCAGCATATTTTTTAACTACAGGAAAATTTCTGTAACTCAAAGAATCCTGTGGACTTAACCCTGTTTTCGGCAACTTTTGTTATTATAAGAAAAAAAATGAAAAAACATAGATGACGAGTTTCTGGACACTGTCCCAGGAAAATCAACCATCAAAGATTGCAAGGTGAAATTAGAACGGAAGTGCACAGTCAATGCAGTGGATGCCCAAAAGAGCTTGTTATCGGCGAAAACATCAAAAACGTCCACAAAATTATTTTGGGTGACCCTAAAGGGAAGTCGTTCAAGATAGCAGGCACTCAAAAGATATCCACTTAACGTGTAAATCATATCATTCACGAATATTTGGGTATGAGAAATCTCTGTGCACGGGAGGAGTAGCGCGAGCTCACTATTGACCAAAAAACAACGATTTGTTGATTCGGAGAAGTATTTGGAGATGTTCAAGTGTAATGAACCTGAGTTTTTGCGTCTATAAGTGAAAATGGAACGTGGAACACGGCTCAATCATCTCACTCCGAACTGCAAAGTGTGGAATAACTTAACAGTCGGCTGACATGGTTATGACGTCTGTAATTTTTATTAACTACCTTGACAAAGGAAGAACCACAAACTGCGACCATTACAAAGCGTTATTTGACCGTTTGGAAAACGAAATCGGAGGAAAGCGGCCGCATTTGAAGAAAAGGATTGTGCTGTGCAGCAAAACAATGCACAGTGACACAAGTCAGTGAAAACGATCCATGAATTAGGCTTCTAATGTTTTCGCATCCACCGTATTCTACAGTCTGGCCTCCAGCGAGTATTTCTTGTTCTCAGTTCTCATGAGAATGCTCGCTGGGCAGAATTTTTCGTCAAATGAAGTGGTAATCGCCGAAAGTGAGACCCTTTTTGAAACAAAGGACAAAGCGTACTACATAATATCGAAAAGTTGGAGGGTCGCTATAATCAGCGTAGCAGCCTTAAATGGAGGAATAAATAATTGTTAAAAAATGTGTATTCCGGGAACTTTTCTATTGACCTTTTAATTGCATCAGTTTATTTACCGCGATTATAGAGACCACCTAGTGTAAAATACATATACTCGTACCTTTACCTTCAAAAATAGCATTCTAAAATTTTAACTGACAGTGAATACCAAAAGCTTCATCAGGATCAGGAAGGACCTTTCCGAGCCGAACGAGGGTTCAGCCAAGGCGACTCCCTATCGTGCGACTTCTACTATCTACTGCTAAAGAATAATTCGAGCTACAGAGCGGAATAGAGAAAGTGCAATCTTTTATAAGACTCTATAGCTGCTGGCGTACTCTGATAACGTCGATATCATTGGCCATAACAACCGCGCCGTTAGTTTTGCTTTGAGAACAAAGAAGTGAAGCAAATGGGTCTGGTAAACGAGAGCAAGATGAAATATTTCACACTCGTGACTTGGTTCCCACGTCTCTGTTCGCAGTCATAACTTAGATGTCGTAGATAATTTCATCTATCTTGAAAACGGCATTAATAACAACAACAATGACAGACTCGAAATCCAACGCGGAATATCTTTTGCCAACAGATGCTACTTCGGACTGAGTAGGCAATTGAGAAGAAAGTCATCTTTCGACGAACGAAAACCAAACTCTATAAGTCACTCATTATTCCCGTTCTGTTACATGGTGCAGAGGCAGGGACCATGACAACATCTAATGAGTCAAGGTTACGCATTGGCTATACGAGTTATACCTTGACATTGACGTGGTTCAGCGAATTAAAAGACAGCGGTTACGCTGGCTAGGTCATGCCGTCCGAATGTATGAAAATATTCCAGTTCTAAGAGGAAGAGACCAGACCAGGAGAGGGATTTGGCGACGCTTGGAATCTAAAGTTGGCGCCAAACAACGAAAAAGAACTGCTGGCGTACTGTCATAAAGAAGAAGAAGAAAATGTTATATCGATATCTCTTAGAATTTTCAAACGATTCTTCTTGACGATCTCTAGAGTGTTATTATTTAGAAAATCATGTCAGGAGCGTCTTTCTGAATATCTTCAAAGGCAAAATGCCGCAAGGGGGCTCAAAATTGCAGCGGATTTTTGATTAGAAGGAACTATCTCACCAAAGAAATGCTTTACATTGACTACATTCGGCAGCAGTAACTGTAAACAAACTGGAATACGGATCGCGCTCATATTTGGTATAATAATTAAGAACAGCCCTACCAACTTGGAAAAATATATTTTTTTGAACAACGGTGAATTTAATACAATTTCAATTTCTCAATGTATTATAGCTTTCAACAGTGAGCTTTCAAGTCATACCCAACGAGCTTTTATAATATCTTTGAGATTAGCCGGAAACCCTATAAAGTTTATATAAATTAAGAACAAAAGCTGAGTCGATTTAGGCATGTCGTCTCCCTGTCTTTATATATGCGAACTAGTCGCTCAGGTTTAAATTTACCAATCTTAAACTGTGCCCACTCCTCTTTTCTTCAAAAACCTTCTCATTTATCGGAATCGGACCACTATACCATATAGCTGTCATTCAAAATCAAGTCCTTGTATGGAAAACTTTTTCAGAGAAATTCTTTGAGAAAAAATTTAACACAAAGCATCGCTACCTTTTCCAAGAAAACTGTTTAGTTGGGACTTCGATAAGACTTAGTAATATTCAAAATGGCAGACCAAAATAAAAAAAAACAACAAACAGCAGGAAACAGCCGAAATTAACGTATTTTCTAATTTTTCTAATTTACGTATACTTCTTTCAAATAAATTTTTAAATCGTGGCAACCCTAATCCGATAAAAACTACTTAAATTTGCATCTTGACAAAAAATGGCTTCAAAAGCTTTGTGAAATGTCTTAAGCAAAAGGAAAGCCTCACACGCTGTGAAAGTGTTTTGAACCAACTAAAACCACCAAAGTATCTCACACCTGAAATAAACACAGCCACATATACATAAACAAATATATATGTAAGTGAACTTGTGCCGTTGTGTGAGTGTGTGCAGTTTGTGAGTGGCCTCTGGGCCAACATTGTGACGTGCGCGTTGCATTTTAAATTACTCTGGCAGCCATTGTTGCTAAAATACAAATACTTGGCTCACACGTACAACTCTGTGCGTGTATGTGTTTGTGTCTGCCATTGCGGTTACAGCTTTGTTGGTTATTTTCGCTGTTGTTGTTGTGAGTGCAAGTATTTTGCACGTATGCGCATTGACTTGGCCGGGTGATGAGATGATTGTAATGCAATGCGACGTTGTTGTTGTCAACGTTTTATTGCTATTGTTGTTGTTGTTGGTGTTACGACCTTTTCGTTTTGTTTACGTGTTTATAAATATAGTAGGTATGTGCTTATATTGCATCACATCAAGTGGTGGCAAAGTTTTGCACTAGCACTGCTGTTGTTGTTTTTGTATTTAAGTTGTTAGTTGTTGTGATGCAAAGCATAACCATTAAATACTACTACTATTATTAATATAAGCCACAGCAATGGCAGTAGCTGCAACAATAGGTACTATAACAACAACAATAGTAATATCAACAACAACAACAGTTTGCATGTGAAATGCTAACAGCAGCAACAACTACGGTCACAGTTACAACCGCAAATGTCTATTATTTTGACGGCACTTAAATATAGCCCTTTTTGGAATGGGTGCGAAAAATTACTGCATATAACCGAAAGTATACAGTTAGTAATTCCAGTAGCTGTTAGTAATTGATACATGAGCGTCGGTTTGTACATATGTATGTATGTAAAGTGTTGAGCATGGCTTTGCATATAAATACAGCCGCATGTACAGCTAACACAATGTGAGGTCACAAGTACTTACTCATGTTCGGGGGTTCATACAAATGTATATATACATATGTACAAGCATAGTTATGCAGAGTAATGGATTAGTTATTCTTCTCATATCAGAAAACTTTTTTTTGGCAGAAGGTTCCATCCGTTAGCTCCCAAGTAACCGTACCTTAAACTATAACCAGATACTCCAGCAATACCATCTGATCAAATTTGACTCGGACTGGTCTATTTAAAGTGCGAGTGCAAACCGAATCGATAAAAAAATATTCTTAGAGCGGTAAAACTTTCTTTATGTTCCTCAATATGAATTATTGTTTTTTTGTTGTTGTAAGGGGTACCTAATTCTCGTTAGGATGGTAAGGATTAGATAAGTTGTCATCGACGTCATCCAACGGTAGGCCCAGGAAACTTGCTGTTTCGATGGGGTCGGACCAAATTGAAAAAGGTGTCAGATGTGTAGGCAGGGCACGCAAAGAGGTTGCTAGTGTCATGCGGGGACTCATTACACGCTGTGACTTATTCTGGATAAGTGGAATTTTAACCTGCTACAATATTCAGAATAAAGCTGCGCAAGCGTCACTTTCGATTCTCGCGGCAACTCGAGCTCTTCATCTGCAATGGGTGGTGATTTAAGTCCAAATACGCCATTCATTCAAAGGAAGTCGGTGAAGGTGTGAATGGCTCCACTATCAATGGCGGTCAGTGCATGTCTGAAGTTTGTTGAATCCGAAGTCTGATCGGCTTATTGTTTTATGTCGTCGACGTAGTTGAGGAAGGACCTCTTGATGCTCCTAGGAGGCGGATCCGCTTTATGCAAGTGACTGCAGGGATGATTTCTGCAAAAGCACTCCAGCAAAAACTGCCTGGTGAGGAGTTCATTATGCTCCTTAACTGGGAGTATAAGGCCCTGTTCAGGTGTTCGATGGGTGACATCAAGAGGCATTCTGTCGTAGTCAGAAGTGCAGTGTTCTGACATGTTTGTACCTTCCTCGTCTGTATTTCTTTGCATCCAGGCGATCATATTGTTGCGGCGTATTTAAATACCGGCCGGCCGATTACCTTGTATGTTGCCAACAACAATTCTTTGTCTTTTTCCAGTGTGTTGTCGGCAAGTGACTTGAGGATTTTGTTGCGGCTCTGTACTTTGGCAATACTCGCGGTCATGTGAGGAGCGAAGGAGCACAGGCTGTCGAAAGTCACACCTAAAATCTTTGGATAGTTAACAGCCAACGCCATCGACTATGAAGAACAAGTTTGTACTCCTTCGTCCAGTTTTTGACCATCGCTGTGGATTTAGTGGGGGAGAGTTTTAGGTTCCGTGCAGTGAGGAAGCGAGAAAGTACACTAGAAAAAAGTTTGTTTGGCGATTTTTACCATGGAAAAATGGATTGAACGAGTTCACTTAAAAGCTTTTGTGTTTCCAAAGAAATCAAGGCTAGAGAATTGTGGAAAATTTTGTATTTATTATAGAAAGTATTTTGGGGAGTATACTTCATCACGAACATAAATATTTGAGTTACACAAAGCATTCCGTGAGGGTCGTGAAGTCGTCGAAAACTTGTCACATGCGAGTCGTCCTTACACCTCTATTAATAAGGATAACATCGAAAAAGTTAAAGAAACATTGTTGCAAAATCGTCCTGTTGGCATCAGAAGGATAGCAGAGAATCGACTCAACACATTTCGGTTAAAGTTGTGGTTAACGACAGTGCTACACTTGAACCCAAAGACCTAAATCTATTGCAAAAACGCGGTCCAGTAGAGGTCAAAAATGAGATGCTTGACAACGTAGCTGAAGACCCTACATCCGTCAAACGCGTCATTACTGGTAACGAGACGTAAGATTATGAATATGGCTCGAAACTGTTCAAAAATGGATTAGAGATCTCCAAAAATGAAGCGAACTCGAAATTGTTCATGTTAAAGTCGGTTAAAACTCAAGGTCCTGCTCATCGTTGTCTTTCTGTGATATGGTTCACACTGAATTCGTTGCACTTGGTTAAACGTTCAATAAGGAATATTAGTTGACCGTTTTGACATGTCTACGTAAAGTAATTTCTCGACCGAATCGGCTAAACACGAAGCAAAAGTCAACGTTCATCCACAGTATTCCCCAGATTTGGGTCACTTTCCCTACACTTTTTTTATTCGAAAATAGAAATAGTTAACGCGCTATTAGTCCATTGAAGTCATTAGAAGCATTCGCTAAAGGCGATGAAAGCCAGCGGAGTTTTATAAGATGTTTATGAAAAGTTGTCCTCAGTGTTGGTATGCCTGTATTGACTCAAAAGGTGAAAATGAAATAGGTGAGCATGTTTTTTTGTCGGTCGGGTCAAATTTGATGGAGAGATGCTGCTCTAGCATTTCTTCTCATAAGAGGCTATAAAAAAGTATTGCCCTTGAAAGACGAAGGTTGCCGAATAAATCCGCTAAAAGATAGACAAAGGCACCTTTTCCTAGCTTTTTATTTCTAACCTCACTTTCTCTGATGCCACCATAGATAATAACTGACGGCAGTCAAAGCATGGCTTAGCGAAGTCGGAACGAAAAATTCCATAGGAAAAGTATCTGATAGTGTTTCATGATTTTTAGAAATCACAAGATACTGTTTCGACACAAAAAAGCAGTTATTATCGGAAATATCAAAAATCATATTTCGACGGATTATAAAAATGAGGTATAGTCTACCTAACTTTTGTATCTTTTCCAACCATTAAATGTATTTGCATACCAGCGAAGTGACTCATAACTATATAATGCTAGGAAATTTTCTAACCTGCTTTTTCCTCAAAAATTTTATACGAAAAGAGGCTTGATGTGACATACAGTCCGAGTATTCCTAGCTTACTAATCGTGGAAAGCATTTACAATACAATCGCCGACATAATCATAATTTCGCTTCCCCTTATATTCCATGCCCGAACAGAGTGCCTCTTTATATGAATGTCCGGATCAAATTTGAAGCTTACTTATTAATTAAGATATGAGTGGATACAACATTCTAAGAGAAAGACCAGAGGATGGACGAATTGCTGTCTCAACTAATTTATTATCGGGAAATCCGTTTGTCGAGGCCTTCCTTTTTCAAGGTAGTCAATACAAATTATTTCATGCGCATCCCAAAATACAGACGCCATAACCTTGCCAGACGACTGTTGTGTGAAGTGGGAGTCATGTCGCGAGTGTGGAGGAGATATTTCTTCTTGCAATCGTTCACTACCAGACCCATTTGTTTCGCTTCTTTGTCCAATCTGGAGAAAGCAGAACTGCCTGCAGGTGTACACTCTTATAGAAGATTGTACCTTCTCAACGTCAGATACCTAGCCCTAGCTAGCCTTTCTTTAGTAGTGGGGCTTGTGACAGGCCAATGCCTTATTGGCACACATGCTGTAAGACTAGGAATCTTACCGGATGCCGTATGCAAAAGCTGCTTAGAAGAAGATGCTAGAATGCAGAAACTAGCCAGCACTTCTTTCTTGACTGTCCCGCATTCGAGAGGTTAAGACTTAGACACTTGGGGGCACATACCTTCAGACATCCTACCGAACTGGTGGGTGTAGATATTAAGCGCCTTTGCAAAGCGTTTTGCCGATCTGTAAGTCCGAACACGGGAGTTCTATTTTTTATGGCATCACAAAGGACTACGTATAGTCCACGTGCGATCTTTGATCAGCCATATAACCTGACCTAACCTAACGTCAGATACCAAATTCAGTTTGGCGCAGATTGTGTGGCCTCCCTTTTTGTAGATTGGGTAGACCAATTTTTAATTTCAATCTTCCAGCATGCTTTCATTGCTGGTCTGGCAATGGAACGCCCGTCCCATCGTCGTCGATAGTCTTAAGCTTTCTTTTCGTTATGCCTTTCAGCAGGCTGTGGAAGTGATCCGCCATAATTTTAGTATGCTTTGGGCAACAGTCACAAGATCACTTCTGGGGTTCCATGTACAATAGTATACTCCGGTCTTGAAACCTTTTGTTAATCACCGCATCTTTTCGTAGAGTTTGTGAGCATTACCACTGTCGGCCACCAAAAGCAATATTTTATCTATTAAGAAGCTTCGTAAACTAATTATCTGACAGCTGTCAAATTTATAACCTCATAACGCTTTTTGAAGATTATGGCTAACTGAAAATCGTACGGATTTAATTTTAGTTGCGCCATCTATGTATCAGTCCGCGAATTTTTCAATTGATCTGTTAACTAAAGATTTCAATAACATCTACATACTTTTCTTGGTATTTTTTTTATTTCAAAATTTTTTTTTTTTTCAATTAATTTTCTAAGGTATTGAGGTGTCAAATGAATTTATGCTTCTTTATTTACTTTCATAAATAGAAACTACTGGCAGAAACAAGTTATATACATTAATGTTTTGAAATCTAATACTAGATCAATAAAAAATTGACTGTTGAAAACCCGCCAGCCTTTTTTGTCTAAGATTAAAAATCGCCTCCAATAACTGCTCAATAAAATATCAATTATAATTTGTCAAGAAAAAATCATAAAAAATAATCTCAAATAAGTGCTCCCACACTCATAACTGTCAGCTATGAGTTAAAAAGTGTATAAATTATGAATGTGAATAAACATTTAGAAACCTGCTTTTTATATCGTCATAAACTTCGCCGATTAGTAACTAATCCAAGCGCGATACTATTAAAATAAATGGCCATTCGCTCTAATCGATTTTGACACTTATGTCTTATAGGGGCTTATACATATATTAAGTACACTGTGGGACCGCATTGAGGTGGACGGCGCGCAACCGAAAATTACCAAATGTGCTGTAATGATGACCATAAATTGATTATAAATTAAATAACTGTTGCAAAGAGCTTAAGCGAGGTGGCCACAGTTCAGTCAACGGTGGCTGCGGTAGCATTTTGTAAGGAGACTGCATTTGCACTTGAGTCGAGTTAGAATTGTGGGGATGACAAAAGGTCGGAAAGAATTTTGGAAACTAGTTTCATAAAATATTATGCAACTTATTTATAAGACTCTAGAAACTTTCGGAAGCTACTTGGAAGAAAACGAGCTCAAGATTTACTAATAATTATCTAAATAATTTCACATCATTTCTCTGCTACAAACCATTCTTAAGTGAAAAATACCAAACCACTATGTCAAGCTCTTGCATGTGGGTATAAAAATTTTGCTCGCGCCATAAGAGGCCAATTAGAATTGCATTCCATTTAATGGCGACAAAATTTTTGCACGCTTGCATATTATGCAGCACCCGGCGTTCATTTGATAGAAAGAAGCATGGTGGACGATTTGGTGAAGGCTTTGCTGGCTGCTTGCTTGGTTGCTTGGCATTAAGCCAAGTTCATTAGCACGTTATGTGGCGTTGTTTGCATTTGTTTTTGCAGCGCTTTCGATTACTACTTCAACTATAATTACTTTGTTGGCGTATTTATCATTATGAGAGACATTCCTTGCATTTCTGGCGAATTTTAGATTTCTACTTTCGGGTTAGTTATTGAAAAGAGTAGAATTTTTCGGCCTTTATTATGAAATAGTTGTGAACAGGTGAAAACGTACTAATCGTTAATTTGGTCCTGTTTAATGGTTTAATTTAAAATTTAGCGGTCTTATTTTCTTTGGGTTGGCTTTAGTACTCAAAATTTGGCAGATTAAAATTTTTTCATATTAGGAATGACAGAAATTGAGCTTCCCAACGGTTTTTGGTTACCAAAGCTTATTGAGTTTGAGGACTTCAAGTCAATAAGTATTGAGTAATTGATCTTATAAATCCCATCCTTAGAATGGATTGATAGTTAAACAATAATTTCTCAAATATCTTCTTGGTTCTGAAGAATAAATAATATCTAAATCCACATTTTCGTATAGGACTGCCGTTGTTTTTGGTGTTGATATATAAATTCAGCCAAATATTCTACATCATGAAAGGCTGAGCTCAAAAGCAAGTTTTATGTTATTTATTCTTACTCACCCTAGAGGTGATAAAAACAATAGACAGACAATAGGTCACAAGCTTATTTGACTTGAATGACAGATTGGATCTCGATTAGTAGAAACTTAACCAGTCGTAGCATTAGCTCACTGCCCCTCTCCTCCCACGTCTTCTTCCGACCCACAACTCCCTCGCCAGTGTAGGGAAAGAGAAGGAGCCGCCAAAGTTCGGTTTGGCGACTCCATGATCCAAAGTGATCCAGTTTAATTCAAAGTGCGTGTAGATTTCCGAGTGTTCAGACAGTTGTGCTTTTAGAAACCCAGACTCTCTGAGACTTTCTTTGCAAGCATGGTCTTTTCCAGACCACATAAAGACTCTATGGAACATAATGGGCTTAACTATGGTGTGGTAGATCCAGAGGACCACTTTCGGTGAGAGACCCCACATTTTGCCAATGGCTCTTTTACAAAAGAAAGAATATTTCATGTATCCGCCAGTTACAGACGGATGTATCCCATTTGCGGCAGCGATACCACCCGTATTTAGCGTCTTCTGGTAAACAAAACCATCACGGTTCTATCTCGGTTTTATTTTGGTTGATGGGGAGGCTACTTCCGACTACTCAATTTATTACGACGCTGTGATACCCCTGCGACAACTCGCACATGGAACTTTCCTTTGACCATAATAGGCAATCACTCGACAGCCACGATCCTCAAGGTTTTTAAGTAGGACGTTAACGCCCAGAATCCATAGATAGAAGAGGATGGAGACCTTCACCATATGGAGTTCCCGTACTCACATTTCGTCGAGCACGTGTGTTGCCCCATTCCGTTTCAATAACTCTGTCGCCCAGAAGACTGAAAATGAGATGCTTGAGCTTTGATTCAACCTCAAGACCGTCTGCTTTCGGCAGAACGTTATTAGAGCTCCCTCAATATCAAGGAAGGTCCCAATAGCAAATTCCTTAACCCTAATGGTTTGCTCAAGCCATGACACGATACTATGCAGGGCTGTATCCAGAGACTTGCCCTTACAATAAGCATGTTGCCTTCCTGATAAATAGTAACTCGGAACGCATCTCCTTATGTACCAGTTCATTAGTCTCTCGAGAACTGACAGAAGTCGATGATAAATTTCGTTTGGAGTCCTTTCTTAAATTTGAAGATTATATAAAAAAAATTTTAGAACTAATTATTTACCTGAAGGTTTTATGAGTTTGTGCCACCACTACTATGAATAAACCAAGGAATACTAAAAATTGTGTGCTACTATTCAAAAATATTTTTATTTTGTTAGGAATTAGCGAATAACATCGGAAGTTTCAGGAAAACTTTTTTATCATATTCTAAAGAATCTAATCATTAACGGTGAATTTCTGGAAATATAGTTGTCTACTGGTTTTTAGTATACCGCCGAGTTAACAATGTAGTCTCGAGTAAAAATCCACTCCATTCTGACTTATTAGAACCGATTGTCCTCTATAAATAGTATTGGGGTGGATCCACGATTTGTCCGTCGTTTCGCCAAGGAAATAATGATATCAATTAACGTCGGAAACTTTGACCCTCACTTGTCTTTATTTATCAATTCGATATGGGCTTCTCTACTCACACTATCTCATTCTATACCATGGTTTTCTTTGTCGATAAGGTGGTTTTGATCCACTATTATGGAACACGTACATACCAGAGATCTCGTAGATACCAAAAAGTGTAACTCTCACTAAAAAGTATGTAGGTTCAGTTATCGGTCACACCAATATATTATATTCTAAAATAGGGTTCTGTAGCCTCAAAACTAAGAGTTATTTTAGCCAAAAGAAGCTTATGATCCCAAACCATCAGTCGGAGTCGGAAACCCCTTTTGGATTCGGACACTTTCTGCTTTCATCCCGTCTCATTACTTTCTTCACCTTAATTTGAACTTTAAAATAATAATAAAAAAGAAAGATGCTTTAACTTCGATTCATTTATTCTTTTAATGCAAACGCGGTGAGACAATTTTTCATAGTTCATTCGTTTCTATGCTCATTCGCTTCAGTGATTATGGATTTTTTAAATGTGCCGCAAAGCATTTCGGCAAAGTACGCAATGCCGACGAAAAAGGCGTGGCCGCCCGGAACGCAGCACAATGCGTGGAGCAATGTGGTGCGGCGGTGGCGGCGTCGACAGCGATGGCTTTGACTTCCCCGATGTGGATGATGATATTGCGATTGTGGTTGCGATTGCTGCGGTGCACGTCGAATTGTCCGCATGCAAAAATGGTTGTGGCATGTTGCAAATATTATGGTTATATGCATTGTGGCTGCAAAAATGGCAAAAACGTACGCGCGTACATTCGTGAACGCAGAAATATGAAAGGCATACATATGTATATATGTATGTATGTATATATGGTATATGTATAGCCATGTTTATGTATGCATGTGTGTGGGCTATTTATAACGTTGTGCATATTTATTTTGAAAAAAGAAAAACGCAAAGAAGGTGAAGCATGGAAACTTGCATAAAATGCATGACCACAACAAAACGGGCAAAAAACTCTATATTCATTTATGAGTAAGCAGTTGGCGGAAAAGAAGAAATGTAGAAAAAAATATGGAGAAGCATGTGGCGTGCCTATGCGGCAAGGAACGTTGCACGTCAGAATTGAGGAACGCCATTATGAGTTTTTGCAACATTTATGAGCGTGCGCAGCGCTGAATATGCCATTTTTTTTAGGAAATATATGTACGTACATGCGAATATAAAATAAGAACAAATAAGGAAGGCTAAGTTCTAGTGCAATCGAAACTAGTATACCCTTCACAGGTGCATTTATTACAACATAAAATCATTGAAAGAGGACTTTTTCTCGATTTAGATAGGTCAGTTTGTATGGCAGCTATATTTTATAGTGATTCGATCTGGACTATTTCTTGGAAAATTACACCACTTCTTTTGCCAACAATCAATGCCACATTTCATAAGGATACTTCGTCAAATGAGAAAGTTCCCCATATAAGAGTTTATTCCGATCGTTTAGTTTGTATGGCAGCTATATGTTATAATGGTCTGATATCAGCGATTTCGACTAATGGGCAGCCTCTTGAAGAGAACAGAAGGTGTGCAAATTTAATATCGATATCTCAAAAGCTGAGGAGTTAGTTCGCGGATATACTATACAGACAGACATGTACAGACGGACATGACTAAATCGCCTCAGCTCGTCATACTAATAATTTAGATATGTACGAGTATATATTTTATATGGTCTTTAAGGTTTCCATCTGAGTGTTACAAACATTGTCACAAACTTAATATACCCTGTTCAGGGTATAAATATATAACATATGATAGCATGTACATAAATGAGGTTACGAGGGACCGCTCTAGAATTTTGATGATTATAGTCAAAATATCAATAAAATTTTTTCGAACTTGATCTCAAATTTAATGTTAATATACCCTTTGATACCCGTATGTGGGGAAGGTGTTATGCATATTAATGGGAACAGCAAGATAATGAAGATTTTCGACAATTTTTTGACTTAAAGGCTGACTTTTTTTTATCGTTCTAACAATTATTTTTAAATTATTATTGTATGGAGTTGCCACCTAACTTCAAATAAAAAAATTTTCGAATTTTAATTATAAGTTAAGTTAGTTCTAAAACTGTTAAATTAAAAGCTTTATAGTTTCGTTTAAATTTTTATGTAGTTGCCACCCGATTTGAAATAAGAGATTATTGAAATTTATTTAAAAGTTAAATTTTACAAATATGTAGTAGTAAAAGGTTCATAGCATACCTACTTGGCACCAATACAAATTTTTAGAGTTGCCACCTGATTTTAAACAACATATTAGTAAAATTTGCTTAATACTTTTCTTATTGACTCCTAGCGCCAAAGTAAACGTAGTTTCAAAAGTAATTTTTATGGAGTTGCCACCTGACTTAAAATAAAACACTTCTGAAATTATTAATGTAAGTGGTCGGAAACTTGCAAATACTTTTTTGATACTCCTAAAGACCTTATTCATGGCGTAGAGTGAAATAAAACTTATCTAGTCAATAGATTTGAAGGACTGAAGAACTGACAAGTAGTGGTACAAACTTTTTACATTTGACTTGTTAGGTTGAGAAATCGTCCAAATGAGCTTTAAGGCATTTCATTTTTCCAGAACATATCTCTTCAACTTAGAGCAGGAAAACGATGAAAAAAGGAAAACAAGTGAATTTAATAATAAATATCGTATCTTTCAGGTAACCTTCGTAAGGTTTTACTTTGAAATTCAAATATGTGAAGGTATAAATATACTCCAGCAAAGTTTGCAAGGCTTTGCCTTTATGGCAATTGTGCCAAACGCATTTGCAGTCACTATGTGCTAAATTTTTAATGCAGAGTGGACTGACATTTTTTTTTTTGAAAAAATAAAATAGTGAGACAACTTTTATTTATTATGAACATAGAGGCCTTAATTTTTAAGGTTTTTGTCATCTCTATGTAATCCTTGATAATTTTGATTTTATTACAATTTGTTGGTTAAATTTCTATGATTGTTCGACAGTGGTTTCATGCTTTTCATTCCAAATTCATCATACTTCTTCATCTATACTGATGGGTTGAAAATGGACTATGGAGTTGGTGCGGGAATATACTGTCCAGAGTTATACTGCCACTGCAGTATATTTCAAACTGAGGTCTCTGCAATTTCGAAAGCCGTGGAGATGACCTCTAATGAACCTACAGCCAATTCGAGAGCCAATATCTACGTAGACTGCCAGGCAGCAATCAAGGCAGTAACTTCGTATCGCATATTGGCCAGAAGTGCCTTGAGAAGCAGGGCAGCAGTGGTAAGTGTTGCCAGAAGTAAGCAACTTCAGTTCTACTTTTTTGCTAGGTCACAAAGGTATCGAGGGCAATGAACTGATGGACGAGAATGCCTAGAATTGTGTACGGTTAACATCCGAAAAGGTGATCAATATGGGGAAACCCATGTATTTTCTATTCGATGATCTCGACAGAAGCAGGGTAAAGAAAATGAAAACTCGATGGAACGAGCTACTTGTGGCAAAATTTCAAAAGTCATTTCAAAACGGTAGATCCGAAGTACACACTAATTTCGGAGCAAAGTCATAGTATTAGATATTAAACTTTACACTCTACAGAGTTCCATAACTCAAACTGCAACCGAAATTTAATACGACTGGAGTACTTAGAAACCGACATGTGGTACACAAACAATTTCGTCTCTTTCGCAGAATAATAAAAAGCCATCTTCCGCAAAAAGTTCTTTATATTTTTCTTAACTAGTCTCGCTTTTAATCGGTGAAGACCCACTGTGCTCCATACAATAGAAACACCAATATATTTTGTTACATTTTTAACAAGAGGGCAATAAGTCGGCGCTGGTCTGTTGAGAGCCGGTGCCTAATGCAAACTAAAAAAATAAAGAAAAACGGCAGAATATGAAAAAATGCATGAATATTTTAAAAAAGAGAAGTAAGAATGTGCTTGAACGATGGCGTATTATTAAATATGGCGGCTAGCCACAATATATGCGCACATACTACATACTTATGTACATATATGCATATTTATGTATATGTACATACATACATACGTATATATAGCCGTATAAGCATACCTAACCTACAGCACTCATATGCCAATGGTTTTGTTTTATCTACTTCTTTTAGCTTTTTTTACTTCTTTCTGCTTCATATATATTTTTGCATTTAAATTTTTATACTCTGCATGCTATTTCTTTTGTTGCTTTTTTAATGCCAAGCGCCGCAACTTGGCGTTGCACCACGAGACTTTCGGCTTCAACGCTGGTTGGTTGGAGTGTGTGCTTTTATGGAAACATGCACACTTGCGGTGTGCCATGCATTTTTTATTTATGCACATGCTTGCTATAGTATTCTTTAGCATATGTTTGTGAAGAAGGTGTTGTGCATATTAATGGGAACAATAAGAGAATGAAGTATGTCGACAATTTTTTAACTTAAAGTGAGACTTTAAAAAATTTTCCTTGCTTTAAAAATCTTTCTAACAATTATTTTAAAATAATTATTATTGGGAGTTGCCACCTAACTTAAAAAAAAAAACTTTTGAATTTTAATTTTAACTTAAGTTTATTGAACAACTGTTAAATTAAAAGCTCTAAGATATGGTTTAAATTTTTAATGGCGTTGCCACCTAACTTAAAGTAAAGAACTTTTGAATTTTAATTACAACTAAAGTTAATTGTATAACTATAAATTAAACGCTTTATAGCACGTTTTAAATTTTTATGGAGTTGCCACCCAATTTTAAATAATATATTTTTGAAATTTAATTAAAAGTTAAATTACGCAAAGGGGAAGTAGTAAAAGCTTCATAGCGAGCTTAGTACCAAATTATTTTTTAGAGTTGCCACCTGATTTTAAATAACAAATTGTCAAAATTTGCTTAAAAGTTAAAATTTGTCTATTGACTACAATCTGCAAGGGAAACGTTGTTTCAAAAGAAATTATTTTGGAGTTGCCACCTAACTTAAAATAAAAAAACTTTAGAATTTTTTTTATAAGTTAGTGAGTTTGTAAAACAGTTTAATTAACAGCTTTATATCATGGTTAAAATTTTTATGGAGTTGCCGCTCGATTTGAAATAAGAGATTATTGAAATTTAATTAAAGATTAGATTTTGCAAGGATGTAGTAGTGAAATTTTCATAGCAAACTTGGTACCAAATTATTTTTTAGAGTTGCTACCTGATTTTAAAGAACAAATTGTTAAAATTTACTTAAAAGTTAAAATTTGTTTATTGGCTGTCTTCTAGCTTCAAAGTAAACATTGTTTCAAGACTAATTTTTACGGAGCTGCCACCTGACTTAAAATAAAACATACATATGTATATGAAATTATATGGTTGGTCGGCAAAATTATAGAATTAAAAGTTTTAAAATAAATTTGGCTCACTAAATATTTATGGAGTTGCCACCTACATATGTATGTAGAGAAAACAATTTTTGAAATTCAATAATAATTGATTATTTGAAAAATTGTCAATCCAAAAACTTTAAATTCTTCTAAAGGGTCGAAGTTGCGAAAAATGTAGAACTGAGTTGCCACCTTTTTTAATAATTAATAATATTATTAATGTAAAAATTAAAAAAAAATAGTACATATAACACAGTATACCAATTAATATGCTCAAAACTGTACCTGCAATGTTAGAAATACATTAAAAAAACGTATAATGAGGGCCTTAGAATAAATGCACACAAGGCATTTACTTGTTGTACTTGTTCTTTGCACTATTTTGCGCTTTTTTCTTTACTATTTTACCCCTTTCATGTATATGGGGCGTTTTCCCTAGTGCTTATAAGGCTAAGCGAAAGTCTTAGGTGTGAGTAGGTGTGTCTTTGTGTCTTTCGTACTGCTATAAGCTTTATAGCTAAAAATATGGTGAAATGATATTAAAAGCTTTTGGTTTGCCTGATCCAAGGCTTAGAGCGTCACCTGAGCCTAGCATTATTTACAGTCCTATGCATTTATTTATTAATTTAATTATTTATTTAGTTGACTTAATTATATTAATTATGATTATAATTTTATGCCTATATGAGAGCTCACGATGTCAGAGCCGAGCTTCCCCACTGGGTGACCGCCATTAAACTTAATACAAGTCTTCTGTTTATTACCATTGATAGAGCTGACAGCATAATTATACCCTAAACATACAAAACATTCAAAAGAAAACGTCGGAGACCCAATAAAATAGGCGCGAATATCCCTTTCGGATAGGCGTGATGAATCGTTTTAGCTATATTCATCTGCCTGTCTGTCCGTCTGTCCGTCTGTTTGAGGGTTGGGTGAGGTGCTAGGATACTTAGGAAGTGTGAAAGTTTCTTGGTTAGAAAAAACAAGTGGTGGACGCGTGAGTTCCCTTCGAAGAGGTGAACTGTCAGGCGATTGAGGCGAAAGTTTCAACTTGTTTGACAGTCCAATTCAGCCAAGGGGTCCCAGCTTAGGTATGAACTTAGTTGTGGGTTGAGGCAATAAAAGGAAATGTTGATGAAACAAGAGTAGTGGAGAAGTTTTTTGGCGGAAAACAGGAACGATCCCTAGAATGTTGTTAGGGAATATGTCTTTGCTGGGATAGAGTGGTATAACAACTGGAGGAGTTTGACTGTCTCGAGGTTACTTTTTGGCCGAGCTACATTTCGGACAGAAAAGCCTCTCTAGTCGGCATGAATGGAAATGTGGAGCTCTGAGTAAATATTATGGGTATGCGGACGACCTTCTACTTCTTGTTTCGATGGATGCGATGCAGGCTGCATCTAGACCTGATTGTCATACAGCGTGCTGTTGCATTCAGGCTTAGAAGGGACTTGAGTGTGTCATTGCTGCAGAATTATTGGATTTCCGATTAAGACGTGGAGAGGGAGGGATGTTTATCAAGCAACAGCCTTCTTGATGATAAGGTCAGTTATAGGGGAGAAAGACCGTTGGGACAATAGTCTTAAAGATCGGGTGACTGACAAGTACATCCGGGGCATTAGATTTGTTGAGGGTAACCCATACTTCTGATTCTATCTGAGTTTGACTTTTCTGGGGCATGGGCCTCTGAATGCCTTTCGGTCGAGGATTGGGAGCATGTTGTTGCAGAATGCCCAATATATTCGTACATTAGGGATCCGTGTGGTATAGGGTACAGCTGAACTGATGGATGTGGTGTGATTTTCTCTAGTCAAAATGCCACAACAGTTACGGTCGTTTTCGGCTGAATTGTTTAAACGGCTAAGGCGTTTAACTGAGTATTAGGTTAGCTTCATGTGTAAATGATAGGTGCGTATGGAGTCCAATTGCTGGTCAGCAGTCCAGAGCATGGTGAAAGATTAACTGGTAGTAGTTTCAGCTGCGAGATCGGACTGGGGAGCTCTGTTAACGCAAGGAGCAGGATCCCTACGAGTTCGCTCCAAGTTCCACATGGGGACTGCTCCCTCGGGGAGTATCCTGGTAGTGGTGGTTAAAATACGAATGTAAGAAAAACTGACACTTTGGCAGCTGAATGTGTAGTTACATTACAACAGGGTGTCGGACCCAAAGTACGGCAGAGGTTTTAGATGGACCTCGAACCCTACCAAACGTAGAATCACTGAAGCTGGGAGCTCCCATGCAAACTGACCGATCAAAATCATGCTATTTTATGGATATTTTTGCATTCGTGAAGGGTATTAAAGTTTCGGTTCAACCGAAGTTAACTTTTTTGCTCGCTTTAATTAACTCCAGTCGCATAAAAATGTATTTAGAGCAGTTGCTAAAATCCATAAAATAAAATCGACACCAAATTTATTAAAAACATATGTGGGTAATAACAATTTCGAAATATGGTCTCAAAGAACAATAAGAAATTCATGCTACACGCACCACCTCGCCATATTCCTATTTATATAGAGATATATTATATTATATTAATACATTTATGGCTAAGTGTGTGTGTGTGTGCGTCTGTATGTACCTAAGTGGGCATATAAATATAATAACCCCAATTAACTCATTCATATGACGGACAAGTGCAAGTCAAGGCGGATGCTGAACACCATAGCTTCTTATGTACCCTGTACCCTATACACATACAATAAACATGTACACACACAACAAACATATACACTTACAAATATACAAGTAATGCTGCACTCTGGCAACTACCGAAGAAAATGGATAGATTTCTCATTTCATTTTTGACGTCTTCATGTTGATGATGATACTAAAATGTTTGCTGTTGTTGTTGGCGTTATGACTCCTGTCGCTTGTTGTCAACAGCTACGTTGTTGTTGCTGTTGTTGTTGTTTATGCTTTTGATGATGATATTGAACGGAAATTCAATTCGCCGTCTAACATGATTGCGGCCATGTTTAATCAAATACGTGACTTGTTTTCAATTTCGTTGGACCAAACTGACTGTCTGACGGCCAACTGCACAACTGGCCAACTGACGCTCTGTAAGTTTGTAGGTAGTTAAATATATGCTCTTAAGACTAAGCACGTATAATAACTTATAAACGGACTGGTGTTTTAAAAGAGTTCTCTGAAAGTGTCTGCTGAAAACCTTATTTAACCTATCCCAAACTCAATGAATATTTCTGAGTTCTACCGCGTGGTTCGAATCAATTTGCAGAGATCTTCTTATGAGAGCCTACAGTGGATCATCTGGTGATCTTCTGACAATATTCTTGCAGCAAAACAATTTTCTCTGCAGAAGAAGTTTCTAATAACAAAAACGACAAAATCCGCGTACAATCTTCCAAAGGCGCTAAAATTATTATTCCAAGAGCTCTTCAATGGAGAGTATTCGATCTTTTAGCAAGGTTTGCCACCAGCACACAAGACAAAAGCCACCCAGTAGTGGCATATGGTTTTACATTGGTTTCCTCGGGTAAAAAAGCAGCCTTTTTTCAAAAAATCATTTCTCGTATAAAAAATGAAATATTTTATTAGAATTTTTTATTGTTGAAAATTACTTTTTTTTACCAGTTTCTGAATTGAAGCAATTAATCGCAATTATTTATTTAATTACTTAATTGTCTAAAACTTGACAATTTTATATGTCATAAGAAATCCCATGAATTGTTTTGCCTGACCCTCACATGGCGTCTCAAACAGACTTTTATAATTTTCGACCGAAGAGACAACGTCCAGCGCTCAGTGAAGAAAATATAGCAGCCGTAGCTGAGAGTGTACACGAAGACCGTGGACAGTCAATTCGACAACGCAGTAACACGGACAGAGTTATGGAACGACTTGGCGTATTTTACGTCGTGATCTTACTTTAAAAGCGAACAAAATACAATTTAAATTCGAAATGAAGCCTCTCGATCTTCCTAAGTGACATCGCTTTGCTCTATGGGCTCTTGAAAGGTTTCAAGAAGATCTAAAGTTTTCGAAATAAATTTTGTTTAGCGATGATACCTATTTCTGGCTCAAGGGGTATGTAAACAAACAAAACTTGTCCCTAGTCATCTCATCAGTCTTGCAATCTCCTTCAATACCGCCCTGGTCAAGCACACAAACCAATCTAATCACGTAGTAACTCGATATAAGGAGTCTAACCAACACTTTACTAGTCTTGCACGCACATTCGGAGAGCTCAAGATTATTATCGGAGTGGATTAGATGAATGGTTGTGTGCTTACCATTGATCCTTGAAAACCTTAAACCGAACTTGTGGAAATTTATCTATTCTTAGTGAAAAGTAAAGAATCCCCCTTTGGAGGTTGTTAATGTTTTTAATTATGAGTTACTTTCCTTAGTTGAGATATTTTGAATACTAACCGATATATCTTTATACCACAAGATGCCAACGAGATACTACCCGCTCCCATTCCTTATTGAGACTAAAGTACTTGTCCATGGCCAGGACAGATAAAGTTCTGGATATACTTGAAACGGGTGGTTGGGAAAAGTTATAAAACGAGTATATAATCAATGTTATTCTAAGGTTGATAGAATCATCTTCTTAAACGTTTCACTTTTTAAACCAATTTTGAAATCAGTTCACATGCAAAGCGTTTCGTTTACCATTTCTGTTCCGAAATTTAGTTTTTTGAGCCCGTGAGAAGTAAATCATGAACGTTTTTTCGATTTTTTTTTTAACAAACAATTTATTTTATTTCAAAACTTTTGCAAAATTTCAGCTACATTCGTTAGTGCAACATTTTCGTAATCTTTTTATCTTTTTGAGAAAAACCAATACTTAAAATTTAAAAATTATTTCGTTATTCCAACCAACCATAACTCTGTTTAACCCTTTGCCTTCAAAAAAGTTAGCAATTGATAAGCTAATATCATCATCTAAATAGAAAAATTGAAAGATTAATAAGGTTCAAGCATAGCAAGGTGAACACATACATACATCTTGAAAATGCTTCATATTGACATAAAACAGATTGAAAACAGTTAACCTGAACGGTTCATTCGTGCTTTGTATCCACATCAGCGTATATTTTCTAAAACGTACCGAGCTGTCATACCACTGCTGTTCGTAGAGTCTCTCATTTATGCGGGCAGTCTGTTTCACAAGTTCATATAACATAATTTGTGTGTTTCACAAGTTCATATTTCATAATTTACATGTTTCGCAAGTTCATATTTCATAATTTGCGTCTAGAGAAGAACAATAATCAGCATAATTTATACTCACCACTGTCTCCAGCATTGTACCCCACTTGGAGGCATCGTAGATCAACCAAACCTCTACGAATAACGGTATAGTATAATTTATGATTTGCAAATTGTTTTTAGCCTCGGTAATTAGAACCACATTGAAACACATGGATATAGCGATGCCCGCATCCGAGGATAAAATTGAATAATTAAACAAGTCATTCAATTGGACGGCCAAACTAAAGTTGCATGAAACGATAAGATCTATGAAGTTATATAAACACGTGATTAAACACATACTTATTGAGATATTGATGCATATATATGTAGTCGTGTAGCTGCTTGAAGACTGCATCCGATTTTGTGGGATCCATTGCATCCTGCACATTCATTTCCGCCAAAAGTTTACCCAAATACTCATAATACATACATAACTGAGAAATTAAAATCACAAATGATTGATCCCAAACGACCAGCATATGAGCCGCTGCCGTAGCTAAAAACATTTCATACACGTATATATAGGGATAAGTCGAAACCTTATCCTTAACGCCAAATGGTAACCACGAAGCATTCACGTGATATTCTTCACCCACAGGCGCGTCTGATTTGAAACCGTGAAATGCCATAAATTTCACAAACGGCATAAAGATGAAGCCGCACACGGTAACCGTCAAAAACCAATGGAGGTAGAAGAAACGCTTTTTTATATAGTTATGTACCTTCTCGACCTCCATATGTTGCTGCAGATGTTCGCTACGTGGAAATATACGATCGATAGCATTGTACATTTTCAAGAGTTTAGCACGATTTAGTCCCAACATAAGCCCGCGATTTGTCAATACCAAGCCAATAGAGAAAACGGCGAAGACTTCTTGTGCTTTAGTGACATCCCTGTCGTTGATGGCTATGGCAGTCGTAATGACATTACCCGTGCAGTCCACCACTGCCAGAAATAGGCAAAAGTTTAGTATATTTGATTTCGGTATCACGAAACGTCCATTAACACGCTTAAACTCTACGTATTTAAGGCCGAGGTAACGTTGATACGGATGCTCAATAGCGCAAAGATCATCGATTGCACAAAGTTTTGATCTCGTGCCAAACCCTTCCTGCTGCGTCGCCATGATGTCGTCACGAAGAGGATTCAATAATGTTGACTGCCTTCGTACCAAATGAGCTTTGTTATAAAAACGAGAAAGTAAGACTTTTATACTGAAAATAATTTCCAAAGTACAGTGAAGTCTATGATATTTGTACTTTTTGTCATAAAAAAATGCAATTTTTATTTTTTGGAGTAATAAATTATTAGATTTTATTAAAACACATTTTACTAGTTCAAAGTATATAAAATATATTTTAAAAATATATTTCCATACGTGGTGCCTCTATTGACCTTTCGTAGTGCACGTACACTTCCCTACTCCCCCACGACAGTTCTGTCGCAGTAAAGAGAATTTATTAAATGTCTGAGGTTCGATACGACCTCAAATCGTTCCACAGCACTGATAATGTTTCCAACCGCACATTAGTGAACGCTTCCTCAATGTCTAAGAATGTACCCACCGCTTATTTCTTATGTATGGGGCTGTTTCAATGTTTCTATCACGCATTGGCGTATAGAGCAGTACCTATTGATCTGCCTTTACCAAAGGCATTTTGAGCACCTAATATCGTGTTTATCGATGTACTGTCCCTGATTCATTTCATGAAATTCTGACTTCTAAAAGCAAGAATTTTCATATTTCAAAAAAATCACGTTTATATTTATTTTACAGATCAAAATGTCGATTGTTATGCGAGTTTGTATGTTATATCAAGTACAGTCATGTTCGATTCGCTACTGCCACCCTCACTATGTTTGAACGCTGTCTCTCTTTCTTAGCAAACCTTTGTAACGGCAACAACAGCATAATTTTTATATTTAAAGTGGTAGAAACGGTTAATATGCTAACTCTGTTTGATTAAATCAATCAATTGAGTTTATGCCAGTTGTTTGTTCGTTTCGCGACACGTGAAGTAATAAACACGCATCGAAATGAATCTATCAGGTATTTTTTCACTGAGCTTAGTTTGATAAAAAAGTATTCACTGCAATGCAAAACTTATGAGTTAATATGCTAATAGTATAAGTCAATTTAGTTAAGAATTTTTAATCAACTATTTGCCATGATTTAATTGTAAAATTATTATTTAATTGTATTTAAAAATTCTTTTTGCGCCCTACAAGTTGGAAAGGGTTTGTAATATACTAAAATATTGTATATCTTTTGGTCATATTCTGTTAGACATAATAACAATTAAAGGGTGATCCATTTTGACGTTGTGTACTGTTTTAAAGAAAAAACACAAAACCTTCAAGCATAATGGGGAATGTTTATTAGAATTTGAGAGAACATTCTTTGGTATTTATTTTTTTAAGGTAATCTCTTTCAAATGTTGGCGCTACGTTTCAGATGGTGCATCCGTGTAGTCCAATTTTCGCTGACTCTTTCGAGCATTTCGATTTGTAACTGACGAATGATTCACGTGATGTTTTGCTCTAAGGCCAGAATCGAAGCGGGATTGTCCGCGTAGACGTTAGACTTTCTATTTCCGAGAGGAAAAAGTCTAACAATGTGATATCACACGAAATTGATGGCCAATAGACTGGCTCAAAACGTGATATTATCTGCTCAGCGAAGTATTCTGTCACGAAGTGTTCGACTCACCCGTGATCTGTCAAACAAAATGCTATTGAAAAATGTATCTCTACTTGGGTCACCGCTTAGATCCATAACAATTTTTTGTTCCAACGGCTTTTTTATTTAATCATTTCTTCAACTTTAACTGTAAACATCTAGAACTAGAACCGATTAAAATAGACTAAGGTTCCATTTTTGCATATTGGGATTTGACAACCCTAATTGCAATCTGATTATTCACAACTTGATCGTAAAGTACGAAAGCTATTTCTGTTGTGTACAGTAACTTAAAATATTCATCTCGGCTAAAAAATAGAATTCAATCACGAACATTTTCGCGCTATTATTTTTTTCAACTTTCGTCATGGCTTAATTCAGCAACAGTGCGTCGATGAACTGAGCTCAATTATTGGCGATGAATCTCCATCAAGGACCAGTGTTTATCGTTGGTATGGTGAATTCAATCGAGGTCGTAAATCACTCCAAGACGAGTTCCACGAAGGTCATGCAAAATTAGTTGTTGTTCCGGAAGATCATCCTGTGACCTATCGATTGAGACTGATATGGGTATTACTGGGACTGGTATAAATTCAATATTGCATGAACATTTAACTTAAAAAAAATGTGGTCACATTGGCTCCTACACAATTTGTCAAATGCTCAAAAAAAAGTGTGGTGTCAAAAAGACGTGATCGTGAAAAGTGTTAATAAATACGATAGCGGTGCTTCGAAAATCGTCAAAAAATCGTGAAAGATGATGAATCGTGGATTTACGCGTTTAAAATCGAAAGTAAACAGTAGTCGACTGTATCAAAATGAGCCGAATCCATCGAAAGCTTTTTGCGAACGAAGCACTTTCGAGCAAATGGTCGTCTAACTATTTTTTTAGAAAAACTGCAAATGTCGCAACCATGCAACTAAAACCAGGCAGAACGGTAAATTCTGACTGATATACAACTATATTTGTGTCAGTTGTCTTTCAAGAAATCAGGAAAACCAACCGCCAAAACGGATCGTAGTTCATCTGAACAAAGCAAAAAACAGTGAAACAGCATTTTTGAGCATTTAGAGCATGAACTTGATGGGTTATCCACTGCATAGTTCTGACTTGGCATCGAATGACTTCTTTGTATTCCCATACAAAAAAAAAAATAAATTAAGAGGTCAACGTTTTTCGACAGCTGAAGAGGCGGTTGATGCGTTCAGAACACATGTTTTAGAGATACCTCAATCAGAGTTGCAAAAGTGTGTTGATCTCAATGCAGAATACTTTGAAAAACATACCATAATGCATAACATTTGTTTTAACTGTGATCTAACTGTTGGTTGGTTCGTGGGTTGGTCAAATATCCACAAATTGTGAAAATGTTCTTTCTCGATATTTAGAGCTTCCAGTGATATTTTGGTATTTTAGTATAATGGCTGTTTAAATTGATGATATGGGTTTAATAAGTGATTTACTATTAAGTAGTGCACCCAACCAGTTTGAGAGACTTGGGATAGCTTCCAAAATCCGATCAACACCAGAAAGATTTTGTCTAATAAATGTTGGTCATCAACAGGCATGCGACCGATTGCTTTTCTGTCTCGAGACAACTTCTCTTATCCTCAATAAATCTTTCGAAAACAGCTTAAAACTTAAGATACTTTCCACAGGTCCGACAACGTCGAGGTGCATTCAGGACTAGTATATAAGATCTACATTTTCCCACTCATTTAATACGCTGTTTTAATATTATATGAGGTCTTAGTAATGATACTATTATAGTCATTACTAGTCACTAACAGATTTAAATATTGCGTTGAAATAAAAAGAATTTTTAATAAATTAATTTCTCTTTAATAACAATTTTTAAAATGCAGCAATTAATCACAATTATTTATTTAATTACTTAATGTTCAAAGGGACTGTTACAATTAATTATCCAATAAAGTTTGCATTGGCAAAAGTTTTTTTGGTGCATACTTTTTATAAGAAATTAAAATGAAAATAATTTTTGTTGAGCACGTCTTAACGGATAGTATAGAACTCGGCAACAGATTATCTATGTCACCAAAAATTACCACATATTCTTTGTGTGACCCTTGTTAGGGCAGCAGATGTTGCTTAGCTGTAGGAATACTCTCAAATTTCAGTGCTAAATGCCCACAATCTGTTATAGTTCACCGTCAAATCCGGGTAGATTCGATTCTCTTACAGATCCAGGTTACACATCCTTAATTACATTGCATTGCGACGATCTCAATTACTTTAAGGCTTAGCATATACATATAGTTTTGTATTTTCAATGTTTCTTAATGAACTCTCCGAACTTCTGAATATTCCCAAGTTCTGGTGAAACATAAATGATCCGGTTTGAATAAGCCGATGGTTTCAACAAGATGACGGCACTCCTCATATAACGCATCAGTCAGTGGATTTATTGAGAGAACACTTAAGAGAGCAGATAATTTCACGTTTTGAACAGGTCGATTGGCCGCCAGATTCGTGTGATATCACATCAGTAGACTTTTTTCTGTGGGGATATGTAAAGTCTAAGGTTTATGCGGACAATCCCGCTTCGATTCAGGGCTTGGATAAAAACCTCACGCTTGTCATTCGACAGTTACTATTCGAAATGCTCACAGAAGTCATTGAAAATTGAACTCAACGGATGGACCATCTGAGACGTAGCCACGACCAACATTTGAAAGAGATAATCTTGAAGAAATAAATGTCAAAGAATGTTCTTTTGAACGATAATAAACTTTACCCAATAAATTTGAAGTTTCTGTTTTCATCTTAAAAAGAGTAGAAAACCTTGAAATGGATCATCCTTTAGAAAATCGTTGGCAAAACTTCGCCATTCGAACATTCTGGCAACCGCGAATTTCGCTGTCTGGAGGTTTGGGCAATTTATGATTGATTTTTTTTTATTCTGTCATCCGTTTTCGTCACATGTTTTTTTGTCGCAACATTCTCAAATGGCAGTATTTAAAGCCCTTAAAAGGTTTAAGTTCACGGTCAATTCCGGATGAAAAGATCCATAACTCAAATAGCTTTATTTTAGATACGTTTAATCATATTTTGTTTCGTTCGCGAAATTGGCCGCGGTCTATATAGGTTCCTTTGTGAAGCTAGCAGAAAAATGTCTGTAGTTGGGTATCAGCTATTCACAAAGCGTCGTGAACCTATCACATATCTGCCCTGGTGCTCTGATTAAATTTCCACTATTACTCTTGTATGTCTAAAGTAAGAGGTACGAGGTGTTTTATCCTTGATCAGGCAAATATGGAAGAGATTTGAGGAGAAAGTGTTGAGATGATCCTGTCTTGTCAGCTGGCTTCCGTTAAATTATCTTACTGCATGAATCCCATTCGGACAGATTCCAGTTAAAACTCGTACAGCCATTGAAAGGTGGACTATGCAGAGAGCGTAAAGTCCACTAGACCTCTTGCAGTTTACTGTGGGCCAGAAAGACCGTCGTGGTCAAGCACCCAAACCCATCTAATTACGTAGTAACTCGATATAAGGAGTATAACCATCACTTTACAAGTCTTGCGCGCACATTCGGAGAGCTCAGGATTATTATCGGAGTGGATTAGATGAATGGTTGTGTGCTTACCATTGATCCTTGAAAACCTTAAACCGAACTTGTGGAAATTTATCTATTCTTAGTGAAAAGTAAAGAATCCATCTTTGGAGGTTGTTATTAATTCGTTGTTTCGTTTTTATTATGAACTCCTTTCCTTAGTTGAGATATTTCGACTACTAACCGATATATCTTTATACCACAAGATGCCAACGAGATACTACCCGTTCCCAAACCAGGACAGATAAATGTGTGGATACACTTGAAACCAGTGGTTGGGAAAAGCTATAAAACAATTGCAATATTTTTTAGATTTAAGTAATCAATATTATTCTAAGGTTGATAGAATCACCTTTTTAAAAGTTTCCCTTTTCAATCCAATTTTGAAACCAGTTCACATGTAAGGCGTTTCGTTTACCATTTCTGTTCCGAAATTTAGTATTTTGAGTCCATGATAAAGAAATTATGAACTCTTTTCGAAATTTTTTTTAACAAACAATTTATTTTATTTGAGAATTTTTGCAAAATTTTACCTACATTCGTTAGTGAAACATTTTCGTAATCTTTTTGAGAAAAAACCAAATCTCAAAATTTAAAAAATTATTTCGTTATTCCAACCAACCATCATTTTGTGTAACCCTTTGCCTTCAAAAAAGTTAGCAATTGATAAGCTAATATCATCATCTAAATAGAAAAATTGAAAGATTAATAAGGTTCAAGCATAGCAAGGTGAACACATACATCTTGAAAATGCTTCATATTGACATAAAACAGATTGAAAACAGTTAATCTGAACGGTACATTCGTGCTTTGTATCCACATCAGCGTATATTTTCCAAAACGTATCGAGCTGTCATACCACTGCTGTTCGTAGATTCTTTCATTTATGCGGGCAGTCTGTTTCACAAGTTCAAAATTTACATCATTTACGTGTTTCACAAGTTCATATTTCATAATTTGCGTTTACAGAAGAGCAGGGTTTATACTCACCACTGTCTCCAGCATTGTACCCCACTTGGAGACATCGTAGATCAGCCAAACCTCTACGAATAACGGTATAGTATAATTTATGATTTGCAAATTGTTTTTAGCCTCGGTAATTAGAACCACATTGAAACACATGGATATAGCGATGCCCGCATCCGAGGATAATATTGAATAATTAAACAGGTCATTCAATTGGACGGCCAAACTAAAGTTGCATGAAACGATAAGATCTATGAAGTTATATAAACACGTGATTAAACACTTACTTATTGAGATATTGATGCATATATATGTAGTCGTGTAGCTGCTTGTAGACTCCATCCGCCTTTGTGGGATCCATTGCATCCTGCACATTCATTTCCGCCAAAAGTTTACCCAAATACTCATAATACATACATAATTGTGAAATTAAAATCACAAATGATTGATCCCAAACGACCAGCATATGAGCCGCTGCCGTAGCTAAAAACATTTCATACACGTATATGTAGGGATAAGTCGAAACCTTATCCTTAACGCCAAATGGTAACCACGAAGCATTCACGTGATATTCTTCACCCACAGGCGCGTCTGATTTGAAACCGTGAAATGCCATAAATTTCACAAACGGCATAAAGATGAAGCCGCACGCGGTAATCGTCAAAAACAAATGGAAGTAGAAGAAACGCTTTTTTATATAGTTATGTACCTTCTCGACCTCCATATGTTGCTGCAGATGTTCGCTACGTGGAAATATACGATCGATAGCATTGTACATTTTCAAGAGTTTAGCACGATTTAGTCCCAACATAAGCCCGCGATTTGTCAATACCAAGCCAATAGCGAAAACGGCGAAGACTTCTTGTGCCTTGGTGACATCCCTGTCGTTGATGGCTATGGCAGTCGTAATGACATTACCCGTGCAGTCCACCACTGCCAGAAATAGGCAAAAGTTCAGTATATTTGATTTCGGTATCACGAAACGTCCATTAACACGCTTAAACTCTACGTATTTAAGGCCGAGGTAACGTTGATACGGATGCTCAATAGCGCAAAGATCATCGATTGCACAAAGTTTTGATCT
The DNA here is from genome assembly GCF_023373825.1 of Bactrocera dorsalis. NCBI lineage: Eukaryota > Metazoa > Arthropoda > Insecta > Diptera > Tephritidae > Bactrocera > Bactrocera dorsalis. The sequence goes on from NC_064305.1 coordinate 71,035,042, forward strand.
CGTGCCAAACCCTTCCTGCTGCGGCGCCATGATGTCGTCACGAAGAGGATTCAATAATGTTGACTGCCTTCGTACCAAATGAGCTTTGTTATGAAAACGAGAAAGTAAGACTTTTATACTGAAAATAATTTCCAAAGTACAGTGAAGTCTATGATATTTGTACTTTTTGTCATAAAAAATCCAATTTTTATTTTTTGGACTAATAAATTATTAGATTTTATTAAAACACATTTTACTAGTTCAAAGTATATAAAATATACCTTTACCAAAGGCATTTTGAGCCCCTAATATCGTGTTTATCGATGTACTGTCCCTGATTCATTTCATGAAATTCTGACTTCTAAAAGCATTTATAGATCAAAATGACGATTGTTATGCGAGTTTATATATTATACCAAGTACAGTCATGTTCGATTCGCTATTGCTTCGCTCACTATGATTGAACGCTGTCTCTCTTTCTTTGCAAACCTTTGTAACGGCAACAACAGCATAATTTTTATACAATATTTAAAGTGGTATAAACGGTTAATATGCTAACACTGTGTGATTAAATCAATCAATTAACTTATGCCAGTTGTTTGTTCGTTTCGCGACACTCGTATAAGGTATATTTTCACTGAGCTTCGTTTGATAAAAAAGTATTCACTGTAATGCAGAAGTTATCAGTTAATTTGCTAATGGTATAAATACCCAATTTAGTTAAGAATTTTTAATGAACTATTTGCCATTATTTAATTGTATTTAAAAATTGTTTTTGCGCCCTACAAGTTGGAAAGGGTTTATAATATACTAAAATATTGTATAACTTTTGGTCATATTCTGTTAGACATAATAACAATTAAAGGGTGATCCATTTTGAGCTTCCCTACTGTTTTAAAGAAAAAACGCCAAACTTTCAAACTTAATGCGGAATATTTATTAGCATTCAAGAGAACATTCTTTGGCATTTATTTTTAAAGGTCTCAGATGATCCATCCGTTTAATCTAATTTTCGATGATTTCGTTTTTCATCCCGACTTGTAACTGGGGAATGATACGCGTGATGTTTTGCTCTGAGACCTAAATTGAAGCGGGATTGTCAGCGCAGACTTTAGACTTTCTATATTCCCAGAGAAAAAAATCTAACAGTGCGATATCACACGATCTTGGTGGCCAATAGACCGGCTCAAAACGTGATATTATCTGCTCAGCGAAGTATTCTGTCACGAAGTGTTCGACTCACCCGTGATCTGTCAAACAAAATGCTATTGAAAAATGTATCTCTACTTGGGTCACCGCTTAGATCCATAACAATTTTTTGTTCCAACGGCTTTTTTATTTAATCATTTCTTCAACTTTAACTGTAAACATCTAGAACTAGAACCGATTAAAATAGACTAAGGTTCCATTTTTGCATATTGGGATTTGACAACCCTAATTGCAATCTGATTATTCACAACTTGATCGTAAAGTACGAAAGCTATTTGTGTTGTGTACAGTAACTTAAAATATTCATCTCGGCTAAAAAATAGAATTCAATCACGAACATGGCTTAATTCAGCAACAGTGAGCTCAATTATTGGCGATGAAGCTCCATCAAGGGCCAGTGTTTATCGTTGGTGTGGTGAATTCAATCGAGGTCGTAAATCACTCCAAGACGAGTTCCGCGAATGTCGTGCAAAATTAGTTGTTGCTCCGGAAGATCATCCTGTGACCTATCGATTGAGGCAGATATGGGTATTACTGGGACTAGCAACATTCTAAAGTAAACAGTAGTCGACTGTATCAAAATGAGCCGAATCCATCGAAAGCTTTTTGCGAACGAAGCACTTTCGAGCAAATGGTCGTCTAACTATTTTTTTAGAAAAACTGCAAATGTCGCAACCATGCAACTAAAACCAGGCAGAACGGTAAATTCTGACTGATATACAACTACCTTTGTGTCAGTTGTCTTTCAAGAAATCAGGAAAACCAATCACCAAAGACGGATCATAGTTCATCTGAACAAAGCAAAAACGGTGAAACTGCAGTTTTTAGCATATAGACCTTCCAGTGATTTTTTGGTATTTTAGTTTAATGGCAGTTTAAATTGATGATATGGGTTTAATAAGTGATTTACTATTAAGTAGTGCACCCAACCAGTTTGAGAGACTTGGGATAGCTTCCAAAATCCGATCAACACCAGAAAGATTTTGTCTAATAAAGGTTGGTCATCAACAGGCATGCGGCCGATTGCTTTTCTGTCTGGAGACAACTTCTCTTATCCTCAATAAATCTTTCGAAAACAGCTTAAAACTTGAGATATTTCCACAAGTCCGACAACATCGAGGTGCACTCGGGACTAGTATATAGGATCTATATGCCCACTCATTTAATACGCTGTTTTAATATTATATGAGGTCTCAGTAGTGAAATAACTATTATAGTCATTACTAGTCACTAACAGAATTAAATATTAGGTTGAAATAAAAAGAATTTTTAATAAATTAATTTCTTTTTAATAAATATTTTTAAAATGCAGCAAATAGTCACAATTATTTATTTAATTACTTAATGGTCAAAAGGACTGTTACAATTAATTATCCAATAAAGTTTGCTTTGGCAAAAGTTTTTTTGGTGTATACTTTTTACAAGAAATTAAAATGAAAACAAATTTTGTTGAGCACTTCTTAACGGATAGTTTAGAACTCGGAAACAGATTATCTATGTCACCAAAAATACCACATATTCTTTGTGTGACCCTTGACATGCTGCCCCTAACAGATGTTGCTTTGCTGTAGCAATACTCTCAAATGTCAGTGCTAAATGCCCACGATCGGTTATAGTTCCCGGTCGAATTCTGGTAGATTCGATTCGAGATTTAAGCACATGGCATTGCGACGATGTCAATTACTTTTAGGCTTACCATATACAAGTACTTTTGTATTTTTTTCAATGTTTCTTAATGAACTCTCCGAACTTCTGAATACTCCCAAGTTCTGGTGAAACATAAATGATCCGGTTTGAATAAGCCGATGGTTTCAACAAGATGGCACCACTCCTCACACATCGCATCAGTCAATAGATTTATTGAGAGAACACTTAGGAGAGCAGATAGTTTCACGTTTTGAACAGGTCGATTGGCCGCCAGATTCGTGTGATATCACATCAGTAGACTTTTTTCTGTGGGGATATGTAAAGTCTAAGGTTTATGCGGACAATCCCGCTTCGATTCAGGGCTTGGATAAAAACCTCACGCTTGTCATTCGACAGTTACTATTCGAAATGCTCACAGAAGTCATTGAAAATTGAACTCAACGGATGGACCATCTGAGACGTAGCCACGACCAACATTTGAAAGAGATAATCTTGAAGAAATAAATGTCAATGAATTCTCTTTTGAACGATAATAAATTTTTCCCAATGAATTTGAAGTTTCTGTTAGTAGGAAACCTTGGAATAGATCACTCTTTAGAAAATCGTTGGAAAAACCTCGCTTTTCGAAAATATTGGCAACCACGAATTTCGCTGTCTGGATGTTTTGAGCAATTTATGATTGATTTTTTTTTATTCTGTCATCCGTTTTCGTCACATGTTTTTTTGTCGCAACATTCTCAAATGGCAGTATTTAAAGCCATCTAAAAGTAAGAGGTACGTGGTGTTTTAGCCTATATCAAACAAATATGGAAGAGATTTGAGGAGAAAGTGTTGAGATGATCCTGTCTTGTCAGCTGGCTTCCGTTAAATTATCTTACTGCATGAATCCCATTCGGACAGATTCCAGTTAAAACTCGTACAGCCATTGAAAAATGGTCTTTGCAGAGAGCGTAAAGTCCATTCGACCTTTTCCTATTTACTGTGGGCCAGAAAGACCTTGCGACTGCATAGCTGCTAGCAGTTGACGAACGCTTGCCGACTAACAATCCATTAGTAAAGCGCGAGAAGCCAACAGAACCCCTAACCGTTCCCATTCCGTAGTTATTGAGACTGAAGTACTCGTCCTTAGTCAGCTCATCAGTCTTGCAGTCTCCTTCAATACTGCCGTGGTCAAGCACGGAATGGTTTCTAATCACGTAGTAACTTGATGCTCGATATAAGGAGACTAACCATCATTTTACTATTCTTGCGCGCACATTCGGAGAGCGCAGGGTTAATTTAGGAGTGGATTAGATGAAGGGTTGTACTTACCATTGATTCTTAAAAACCTTAAACCGAACTTGTGGAAATTTATCTACTCTTAGTGAAAAGTATAGAATCCGCTTTTGGAGGTTGTTATTACTTCGTTGTAGTCGAAGTTAATGAGTAAATCATGAACGCTTTTTCGAAATGTTTTTTTTTAACAATCAATTTATTTTATTTAAAAATTTTTGCAAAATTTCACCTACATTCGTTAGTGCAACATATTCGTAATCTTTTTGAGAAAAACCAAACCAACCAACCATAACTATGTCTAACCCTTTGCCTTCAAAAAAGTTAGCAATTGATAAGCCAACATCATCATCTAAATAGAAAAATTGAAATATTAATAAGGTGTCAAGCAACACAGGTTGAACATACATCCTGAAAATGCTTCATATTGACATAGAACATATTGAAAACAGTTAATCTGAACGGTTCATTCGTGCTTTGTATCCACATCAGCGTATATTTTCCAAAACGTATCGAGCTGTCATACCACTGCTGTTCGTAGATTCTTTCATTTATGCGTGCAGTCTGTTTCACAAGTTCATATTACAAAAATTTAGTGTAAAGAAGAGCAAAACTCAGCATAATTTATACTCACCACTGTCTCCAGCATTTGACCCCACTTGGAGGCATCGTAGATCAACCAAACCTCTACGAATAAAGGTATAGTATAATTTATGATTTGCAAATTGTTTTTAGCCTCGGTAATTAGAACCACATTGAAACATATGGATATAGCGATGCCCGCATCCGAGGATAATATTGAAAAATTAAACAAGTCATTCAATTGGACGGCCAAACTAAAGTTGCATGAAACGATAAGATCTATGAAGTTATATAAACACGTGATTAAACACATACTTATTGAGATATTGATGCATATATATGTAGTCGTGTAGCTGCTTGAAGACTGCATCCGATTTTGTGGGATCCATAGCATCCGGCACATTCATTTCCGCTAAAAGTTTACCCAAATACTCATAATACATACATAACTGTGAAATTAAAATCACAAATATTTGATCCCAAACGACCAGCATGTGAGACGCTGCCGTAGCTAAAAACAGTTCATACACGTATATGTAGGGATAAGTAGAAACCTTATCTTTGACACCAAACGGTAACCACGAAGCATTCACATGAAATTCTTCGCTTACAGGCGCGTCTGATTTGAAACCGTGAAATGCCATAAATTTCACAAACGGCATAAAGATGAAGCCGCACACGGAAACCGTCAAAAACCAGTGGAGGTAGAAGAAACGCTTTTTTATATAGTTATGTACCTTCTCGACCTCCATATGTTGCTGCAGATGTTCGCTACGTGGAAATATACGATCGATAGCATTGAACATTTTCAAGAGTTTACCACGATTTAGGCCCAACATAAAACCACGCATCGTCATTACCAAGCCCATGCCGAAAACGGCGAAGACTTCCTGTGCCTTGGTGACATCCCTGTCGTTGATGGCTATGGCAGTCTTAATGACATTGCCCGTGCAGTCCACCACTGCCAGAAATAGCAAAAAGTTTAGTATATTTGATTTCGGTATTACTAAACGTCCATTAACACGCTTAAATTCTACGTATTTAAGGCCGAGATAACGTTGATACGGATGCTCAATAGCGCAGAGATCTTCTATTGCACAAAGTTTCGATTTCGCGCCAAACACTTCCTGCTGCGGCGCCATGATGTCGCCACGGAGAGGATTCAATAATGTTGACTGCCTTCAAAGCAAATGAGCTTTGTTATAAAAACGAGAAAGTAAGACTTTTATACTGAAAATAATTTCCAAAGTACAGTGAAGTCTATGATATTTGTACTTTTTGTCATAAAAAATTGCAATTTTTCATTTTTGGAGTAATAGATTATTAGATTTTATTAGAACACATTTTACTAGCTTAAAGAATATAAAATATATTTTGAAAATATATTTCCATACGTGGTGCCTCTATTGACCTTTCATAGTGCACATACACTTCTCTACTCCGCAACGATAATTCTGTCGCAGTGAAAAGAACTTATTAAACGTCTGAGGTTCGATACAACCTCAAACCGTTCCACCGCACTGATGAAGTTTCCGGCTGCACATGAGTGAACGCTCCCTCAATGTCTAGGAATGTCATATTTCTTATGTTGCTGGCTCTTTCCAGCTATGACGCATTGCCGTATAGAGCAGTGCTTATTGATCTGCCTTTACCAAAGGCATTTTGAGCCCATAATATAGTGTTTATCGATATGCATACTGTCCGTGATTCATTTCATGAAATTCTGACTTCTAAAAGCAAGAATTTTCATATTTCAAAAAAATCACGTTTATACTATATACCATTTATAGATCAAAATGTCGATTGTTATGCGAGTTTATATATTATACCAAGTACAGTCATGTTCGATTCGCTACTGCCTCGCTCACTATGTTTGAACGCTGTCTCTCTTTCTTAGCAAACCTTTGTAACGGCAACAATAGCATAATTTTTATATTTAAAGTGGTATAAACGGTTAATATGCTAACTCTGTGTGATTAAATCAATCAATTAACTTATGCCAGTTGTTTGTTCGTTTCGCGTCACTTGTATAAGGTATATTTTCATTGAGCTTAGTTTGATAAAAAAGTATTCACTGTAATGCAAAAGTTATCAGTTAATTTGCTAATAGTATAAATATCCAATTTAGTTAAGAATTTTTAATCAAGTATTTGCCATTATTTAATTGTGAAATTATTATTTAATTGTATTTAAAAATTCTTTTTGCGCCCTACAAGTTGGAAAGGGTTTGTAATATACTAAAATATTGTATATCTTTTGGTCATATTCTGTTAGACATTATAACAATTAAAGGGTAATCCATTTCCCTACAGGTTCCCTACTGTTTTAAAGAAAAAACACAAAACCTTCAAACATAATGGGGAATATTTATTAGCATTCGAGAGAACATTCTTTGGCATTAATTTTTAAAGGTCTCAGATGATCCATCCGTTTAATCTAATTTTCGATGATTTCGTTTTTCATCCCGACTTGTAACTGGGGAATGATACGCGTGATGTTTTGCTCTGAGACCTAAATTGAAGCGGGATTGTCAGCGCAGACTTTAGACTTTCTATATTCCCAGAGAAAAAAATCTAACAGTGCGATATCACACGATCTTGGTGGCCAATAGACCGGCTCAAAACGTGATATTATCTGCTCAGCGAAGTATTCTGTCACGAAGTGTTCGACTCACCCGTGATCTGTCAAACAAAATGCTATTGAAAAATGTATCTCTACTTGGGTCACCGCTTAGATCCATAACAATTTTTTGTTCCAACGGCTTTTTTATTTAATCATTTCTTCAACTTTAACTGTAAACATCTAGAACTAGAACCGATTAAAATAGACTAAGGTTCCATTTTTGCATATTGGGATTTGACAACCCTAATTGCAATCTGATTATTCACAACTTGATCGTAAAGGACATACGAAAGCTATTTGTGTTGTGTACAGTGACTTAAAATATTCATCTCGGCTAAAAAACTTTCGTGATGACTTAATTCAGCAATACTGCATCGATCAACTGAGCTCAATTATTGGCGATGAATCTCCATCAAGGACCAGTGTTTATCGTTGGTATGGTGAATTCAATCGAGGTCGTAAATCACTCCAAGACGAGTTCCACGAAGGTCATGCAAAATTAGTTGTTGTTCCGGAAGATCATCCTGTGACCTATCGATTGAGACTGATATGGGTATTACTGGGGCTAGCAACATTGTAAATTAAACAGTATCAAAATGAGCCGAATCCATCGAAAGCTATTCGCGGACGAAGCACATTCGAGCAAATGGTTGTCTATTTTTTTTTTGAAAAAACTGAAAATGTTGCAACCATGCAACTAAAACCAGGCAGAACAGTAAATTCTGACTGATATACAACTATATTTGTGTCAGTTGTCTTTCAAGAAATCAGGAAAACCAACCGCCAAAACGGATCGTAGTTCATCTGAACAAAGCAAAAAACAGTGAAACAGCATTTTTGAGCATTTAGAGCTTCCAGTGATTTTTTGGTTTTTAGTATAATGACAGTTTAAATTGATGATATGTGATAAGATAATAAGTGATTTACTATTAAGTAGTGCACCCAACCAGTTTGAGAGACTTGGGATAGCTTCCAAAATCCGATCAACACCAGAAAGATTTTGTCTAATAAATGTTGGTCATCAACAGGCATGCGACCGATTGCTTTTCTGTCTCGAGACAACTTCTCTTATCCTCAATAAATCTTTCGAAAACAGCTTAAAACTTAAGATACTTTCCACAGGTCCGACAACGTCGAGGTGCATTCAGGACTAGTATATAAGATCTACATTTTCCCACTCATTTAATACGCTGTTTTAATATTATATGAGGTCTTAGTAATGAAACTATTATAGTCATTACTATTCACTAACAGAATTAAATATTAGGTTGAAATAAAAAGAATTTTTAATAAATTAATTTCTCTTTAATGACAATTTTTAAAATGCAGCAATTAGTCACAATTATTTATTTAATTACTTAATGTTCAAAGGGACTGTTACAATTGATTATCCAATAAAGTTTGCATTGGGAAAAGTTTTTTTGGTGCATACTTTTTATAAAAAATTAAAATGAAAATAATTTTTGTTGAGCACGTCTTAACGGATAGTATAGAACTCGGCAACAGATTATCTATGTCACCAAAAATTACCACATATTCTTTGTGTGACCCATGACATGCTGCCCCTAACAGATGTCGTTTGCTCTAGCAATACTCTCAAATGTCAGTGCTAAATGCCCACAATCGGTTATAGTTCACGGATCTGGGTAGATTAGATTCTTTAACAGATCCAGGTTACACATGCTTAATCACATTTCATTGCGACGATCTCAATTACTTTAAGGCTTACCATATACAAGTAGTTTTGTATTTTCTATGTTTCTTAATGAACTCTCCGAATTTCTGAATATTCCCAAGTTCTGGTGAAACATAAATGATCCGGTTTTAATAAGCCGATTAGTAGGTTAGGTTAGTTAAATCTTAAGCCTCAACAGAAGGCCGTTCATTTATCGCAGATCTGCTTAGGGGTTTGAGTCTCGTTGCCGTTAGTTCTCCGGGTAGTTTGAAATGTAAGATCCAAACTATCTTAGCCTTGAAACGTTAAGATGTTTACCTACCGTCTTCTTCTACTCAACTTCTAAAATAAGTAAGCTAACTAAGTGAGCCTTGTTTGGGCAGTGATTAGTTAGTAGCTTTCTAACTAGGGAGAGGAGAACTTCGCCGAACCGATTACGTGAAAATATGTTTTATTTAGAACTGTTCCATGGATATCTAATATCATAATTTAATAAGAAGCCGAAATCATTCAAAAGCAAGGAAATTGTTGTTAAAACGCTAGAAAATGGTCGTTTTTGCAACGGACTAGTGTGACTGGTGATGGAATATGGATCCATTGTGTCAATATTAAACGCAAATTCATATATGAAATCTGTCCAACCCGCCAAATCAACGACAAGGTCGAATAGCCAAGATACCAAAGTAATGGTCTGTGGTTGATGGAATCAGAAGGGCATGCCGTATTACGTTATGAGCTTCTAACAATGGGTGGAATCGTTATTGGAGAACGCTAGCGACAAGAACTCATCAATTTGAAGCGAAAAATTACAGAAAAATTTATGAAATTTCGACGAAGACGCATGACATTTTCTAGCTATATGCTATAGACCGATCTAAACAATTTCTTTGTGGATTGTGCTGTTGCTTTGGGTAATAAGCTGTGCCAAATTTCGTCAATATATCTTGTTAATTAAAATTTTTTTTCATACAAGGGCTGGATTTTGAGTCATAAGTTTGTATGACAGCTATGTGCTATAATAGTCCGATCTGAACAATTTCTTTGAAAATTGTGTTGAGACAAAGTATTCCTTATTGGATCATATTTGATCAAATAGACCACCTCCAGAACGCAGTGGAGAAAATGTAGCAGTGGATAGTCGACTCGGCGCCGTTCGCAGCAACTCGGACCGATGTACGGAACAACTTGGTGTATTTTCTTTAAAAGCGTACGAAATACAGTTTGTGCAAGCACCGAATTCGCTCGACCTTCCCAAAGGACATCGTTTCGCTTTATGGACTCTTCACAAGTTCCAAAAAGATTCCACGTTTCGAGCCAAATTTTGTTCAGACCTATTTCTACTGCAATGGGTATGTAAACAAGCAAAATTGGCGCATTTGAGTCGAAGAGCAGCCTGAAGAGATTCAAGAGTTGATATTTCATCCAGAAAAAATAACGATTTGGTTGTGGGCCGGTGGAATTATCGATCCACATGTCTTCAAAAATGATGCCGGGGAGGACGTAACCGTTAATGGCGACCGTTATCGCGCTATTATAACCGACTATTTCAACAAGATGACGGCACTCCTCATATAACGCATCAGTCAGTGGATTTATTGAGAGAACACTTAAGAGAGCAGATAATTTCACGTTTTGAACAGGTCGATTGGCCATCAAGATTGTGTGATATCACACCGTTAGGCTTTTTTCTGTGGAGATATGAAAAGTCTAAGGTTTATACGGACAATTCCACGTCAATGCGGACCTTATTCACGGTATAGAAACGTACGAACTGTGGACCCAACAGTGTTTTGGATGTGGTATCTCAGAAAGTCTTAAAAAACAAGATCGATGAAATCAGCCTGAACATTAATTAAATACTGCAACCTTAATTAATTACTGTAATTAATTACTACAACACCAAAGACTTATCTTAGAACTTTGAACCCCTTTAATCATATGCTATTGCGGTATCTATTACAACAACTGTAATTTCATAAAAAATAACGCTGATTGATTGCTATCAATCGGCTGCTGCCGGAAACAGCAACATATGCCGACAGTTATCTGATTGCACCCTGTAGCATGCATTGTTGCAGTCAAAATCAAATTACAAAAACACAAACAGACTCAATAAAAAACAACTTTGCACAGATCAGATTTAGAAACGATCGTGTTGTGGCAACACCCAAAAGGTGCGCTGCTGCAGCTTGTTGGCGGAATGAAGGGTGTGGCATTACGTAAGGCATGCTATAGTAACACATAATCATACAACCATGTATGTATTAGTGTATGCCATTGTAAGAGTGTGTTGCAATCGTCATGAGCACCTTTAACTGTTTCGGCCAATTGTAGGATTGAAATACACAAATATAACGGGAGCACATTACAAAGCAAAAGAAAGCTGCCAAAGGGTGCAGAAATCAGCTCAAGTGCCCATGTTGCAAATGTTGAATTACACCTAAGTACAATAATTGACGCAAGCAGAACAAAGAAGAACGAGAAGATGCAGTGCTACAAGGGTCACCAAAACACATGCCTTTCCACAAGTATCGACAGGCAATGTTGTAGTGGAATTGTGGCATACGCGAGCAACGGCAACATTCTCTAAATGTCATTGGCGTGACACAGTGTCTAAAAGTGGAGAAGTGATTATCCATTATGATAGCGTTACCTGCCTTAAGGTCACTAAGCAAACGTTCAAGTTAGAAATCCTTAATATAGTTATCAGTGGTATCGATCCAGCTATCGCAGGTAGCTGTAAAGCTGACGAGTCGGCAAGGAAAGGCTCCGCTATCAGTAGAGCGGGAAGAGGTCAATGATCCGCTCTCCTCATGTATTCCCCTATTGGATAGCTGGGCTTTCATGAGTCAATGCACTTTCGCATGATTTAGCAAAATCGATTGTAAGAGATCCAGTGAGCTCTTGGCTTTCGGTAAAGATGCCAGCTGAATATGTATGGAAGTAGATCAGGTGGAAACGTGAAGGCTTAAATTCCACTGCTTTGGTGGGAAGAAATTGAATGCTTAAGTAAATTTGTATAGGCCACAAGGCCGACTTAGAACATATAATTTAACTCTCCCTTCAACTGGTCTTCGGAAACGAGCCCAACAATTCGACAAATATTCAGAAACTTCGTTGTCAAGTACTGTCATTTAGCAGTGGATTACAAAAATTCATCCGAAAATTACTTATTTAATTATCAAATGGACGTCATTCCTCAGCTCAGTTTTGGTAGGCAATTTTTCGATGACCACTTTCAGTGTGACCCAAAGTATACAGGCTTAGTGCGGTAAGTACATACATATACTATAGGTGCTGGACAGGAGACATGTAAAAGACATTCCGTAATTGCACGAGGTGTAGTATTCTGACACGTTCGGAGCTGCTTCGCCTGCATTTCACTACATCCAGTCGACTTCCTACGATAGCCGGTTCTTCGTTACCGAAATTTACGCAGATTTCATGCGGCTCAAGGCCTGTTATTTCGGCGATTTAACACTGTTTGAATCCGTAAGTTTTTTTCATATTCACTTTAATAGTTGTCTACATTCAGAAGCCAGTTCGAAAAGTTTTGATAGTAATGTCGATATATTAATACGATTTATATCAAGATTCAGTGAATGACTATATGCACCCTGTACAACTTCAGACTCCCATTACATTTTTCACTTTTCATTCTTACGCTGGAACGCAAGGATATTGCGCAACAATGCCAGCCATTGTTCGACGTTTTGCGTATAAACGCGCTCAACAATGCTCGAGCACATCTCAAGACGTCAACAAGCAGAAACAAGCCGAGCACAAGCGACAAGCAAACAAATGAAAAAGGAAGAACGCAAAAATCAAAAGAAGAAAAGAAGAAGTAGCGCAAGAGGCGCAACAGCGGACCGATGAGTTGGTGAATTGTTGCAAAACGGAAGGCGGAACTCGGCACTCGTTGTCGTCGCACATGGACGTCGCTACGTTGCTAGGTTGCTAGGGGTGCTAAGCGCGTTGCGCTTGTTGTTGTGCAACATGCTCTAGTGGTGCAATATGAGCGTCGTTATTTCACTGCTTGGAAGTTGCAAAAGGATCCAACTGGCAGGCGACAGCGACAACGACAACACCGCTGCTGGTATTGGTGTGGGTATTGTGTAACCTTAGCTGCGCCGGAAATCGTCGCCGACATGGAAAAAAGAAGCGCAGGACACACCCAATAAAATATGTGCGGAATATAATAGAAATTCCAGTTTAGTTGGTTCTAAAAAACTGTTTGTGTTCTGCATAAAAGATATGCTCACAGTTGCGTTCGGCTGAAGGTGCCAGATGATGATGAGCGATATATAAAACCTTCAAAAAAAAAAATAGAAATGAGGAGCAGCTCATTATTGCAAATAAGAAAAAATTTCAATAACGCTGCAGCGCAAAATGTAAGAGAGCCGGTCGGCGTAAGATTTACGGAGACCTGCTTAGAGCCGCCGGGCTGTGCAATGGATGTGTGGGCATCATCTGCTCGTCCTGAGGCACCAAATGCTGGGCAACAATGTGCAGCGCCTGTAATTATACACCACGAGTATGAGAGTGTGGTAGGCAGTTGGCAAAGTCCAGTCCGAACATTTGTAAATATGGCACCGAACTGGTTTCGAGGCTGGTTGAACCTTGTGCTACCGTCGCCTTACACAAAAAAGTTAATACAAAAACTTTAATACAAATACTGAAATTATGATTGAACCCACCAAATACAACCCTGTTCGACACAGCCTTCACTATGTAGCTCCGCCATTAGCCGCCTGCGTTGAGTAGCTTCATTTGCCAGCGTGTTAAACTTGGGCACGTGTTTTCCTAATGCGCCCTTACATACCTAAATTACTGCTTTACTATTGTTGTCCGCTACTTTTTGCCCCTTGCGCTACTAGCCCTTCCTCTCTCGTTTCATACTCGGCTCGTTCCGTACACATTTGCCATTTGGCGCTGTTGATATGTCAATTTCGCTTGTTTTGAAAAGTAAATTACTATTTATGAATTACGCTTCGGTACTTAATATTTATTTCGGCACATTTTGCGCAGTTATTGTTGTATTTTTTTTTTTGTTATTTGTGGCAAATTGCATAGTCGCATATTAACTTTGACACCTCAATCAGCGCTGATCACATATATTTTGAATTAACACCTCGTTGGAATGTGTGAATAACGGAAGCTGATTATTATTGTTGTTGGATTGTTAAACGTGATTTTGAAGTGGAACATTTTATGGGAATATTACAATTGATACAGCTTAGGATAGGTCGTAGGATTGATCTGAAATCGTTGTATCGCACTTAGTCAGATATTTGTTCTTAGTGTTACCTATAAACTTCTAAAAGTGGGTCACCAGATCCTCATAGCTCGACGGAACGTTTTGAGCTTACCACAAAATTATTAATCTCAGCCATTTCTACACGTTCGCCATGAGTTTGTCTACCGAGATATTTTAATCTTAGTTTGGCAAAAGTCGGGCAATAGAGGAAGAAGTGACAAGATTGTTCCACCTCACCTTCACCCATACAGCGTTCGATCTAATATTTTAGCGTTTAAATCTATTGGACAGTACCCAGTCAGAACACATACAATTGCGACGAGTTTGACTTTGCTACAAGCTATTAATTCGGAGGACCTCGTACGGTTCAATCTGGGCCAGAAGGATCTCACAGTCGCAAAAGTTTTGATTGCTGACTAACGATTGCTGGGCTTACTGTAGGTCCAAAGGTCTAACATCAGAACGCAAGAAGACATCGGAAAACCGACTAGCTTCAAATCGAATGAAATAGGATCCCGAGCAAGCTTCTCGGATTTGCCATTTCCGGCGCTGCCGCTGTTACCGTACACCCATACAAAACCAATATTGAAGCAGCTTTAAGTTATTGCAATCGTGCACTCCTTAACTTGTTTATCAGAATAGTCACTAGGTTATTGTAGTGACTGCACATCTCTTTGAAGGAAGCAGCACTTCGGAGAAACACATTTACTGTTACCCTTATGGCAGCCACCTCTGATTGAAAAACGTTACAGTGGTCTGGTAAGCTGAAACTGGAGATGATGTGTAGCTCATCTCCTGCTCTCCCTCTACAATACAAGTCAAGCAATAATTGCTTCGAGAAAACATTTGATAGCCACTGGAAAAGACTCTAACATATGTAATAAGGGGTCTTCGAAAGTATGCTTGCGCTCAGGTACCTAAGAATCATACTATTTTATTCCAATGAAGAGTATTCGAAACCCGTAACACCCACTTAAAGCTAAAATACTACTCAGTGATAAGAAAGCTTTTGTTTTTAGGTCTTAATTTATTTCATAAAGTATAAATTAGTGCTTATGTATCACTTAAATTGGTATGTTGATATCGAAGAGCGGATCGATTTATAGGGAGCCAAAAAAACAGGCAATGTACGCGGATGATGTTTCACGGATCATTCTGAACAGCTTTGCCTAAGAGACTATGAGTCTAAAACCGGTATCAAGCCAGCGGTTTTTAATACGAACCTTTTTAGAGATCATAAAAATTTGTTCGGAATCGGTCAGATTGGTCATGAGCTCATTCATTCAAGTACAAAGTTTTGCAGAGATCTTTAAAAAGTCTAAAGCTTTAAGTAATTCGCAGCGGGGTATTTAAAAAAAATTGAAAGTATGAAATGCTCAGTATTAAACTTTGTCGGCTTGTTACAGTTTACAGTGAGCGCCCCCTGGATTCTCAAATAGACATTTTTGAGAAAACTGACGTCACTGTCTATTGTGCTAAACTATTCCGTTGAAAATTAAACTGGTGGTGCAGAATGTTTGCAGAAAACGTATGTATGTCAAATAAGGCATAGTCTACCATCGACTCTAAAAATTTATTCATATAACAAATGCGTATTATATTATACTATTATTAAGATACCGTCGGTAACGCAATAAAAGCAAATTCAGAAAAAATTATGACAAATTGCCACCTAAATTATTGGAATTATATTTCTGAAATTGTAGACATAGTCTAGGTTGTGGTACAGTAGAAGGGATTCAAATCAATATATATATAAAATTCGATGCTTAGTGAGAACTTAAGTGCAACTTTTCGTAGGGAAAGTTTTGAAGATTTCTAAACAAAATCGCATTAACATGAAAGCTGAACAAAGCTTTTAAAAGTTCAGAGGAATGATATCATTAACCGGATCAATAAAGATCTTCATATGATTCAATGACTTTAAACTTTTTTAGTAGTTAGGTACACTTGCTACGAGGGCTGCTATATATATTTCTGGTTTCATAATGAAAATAGGCATATTTATCGGAAATCGGCCTTTTACCATGTATATGTCGTCACCAGTGACGATCTTATAAACGTATTTTGAAATCGTATTTTTTCAGCATTTCTTTACACCAATCAGCTTAATCAGTTTATCTTTAAACGTGTTTTCCTCCAAATAGTGTTTTTAAAATTTGCTACATTGCTTATTCAGATAATAATGATCCGATGACTATCAAATTTGGCATGTGCTGTGAATTTTGCCAAAAACAACCAAAATTGTTTGTGAAATTCAATTTGTGTCAAGATTTGTTGTTTTTTTCGGGTGTAAATCATTGACAATATCTTTAGTAGGAAGATTTACAGTTCCTTTAACCGAAGAGGTCGTATACCTTTGATTTAAGATACTCGCAGTGGAATTAATGTAGAGGCCTTAAATCGCATGATCTTGATGACCATATTACTGGATCACTTCTTGAGACGCTAAACTTTGCACGCAATGTGAAATCTCGTAAACTCGTAATGTCGACTCATCAGATGTTGTCACCGTCCATGTCACTGCACCATATAGCAGAAGGGGAATAATGAGGGGCTTAGAGAGTTTGGTCGTCGAAAGAGGACTTTAGTTCTCAATTGCCTAGTCAGTCCGAAGTAGCACCTGTTGGCAAAAGTTATTCTGTGTTGAATTTCGAGGCTGACATTGTGGTGGCTGTTCATGTTGGTTCCAAGATAGACAAAATTATCTACGACTTCGAAGTTATTACGGGTTGGTTCTTTTCTACCTTTTATTGGTAGGGTTTTAAATGGCGGGTCCCAAACCCAACGCACAACCCTGGGGAGGGATGGTTTGCCTTTCCACTTTCATTCGCCTTCCAACGGAGGTTTTTTGGCTACCCAGAACATACTTGGTCTAAGACCGAAAGTCGTGAGCTGCTCGAGCCATTTTTGAAAGAATTGTTTCTGGCCACTCGCAAGTGAACGGCGATCAGAGAACTTTCCTCACTTGCGTGGACTTCTACACATGACTCCATGCTTTACGAGATAATATATGTATATCCTTTGAAACTATAGCATTGTATATACATATCTTCTTCTTCTTTACTGGCGTAGACACCGCTTACGCGATTATAGCCGAGTCAACAACAGCGCGCCAGTCGTTTCTTCTCTTCGCTACGTGGCGCCAATTGGATATTCCAAGCGAGGCCAGGTCCTTCTCCACTTGGTCCTTCCACCGGAGTGGAGGTCTTCCTCTTCCTCTGCTTCCCGCGGCGGGTACTGCGTCGAATACTTTCAGAGCTGGAGTGTTTTCATCCATCCGGACAACATGACCTAGCCAGCGTAGCCGCTGTCTTTTAATTCGCTGAACTATGTCGATGTCGTCGTATATCTCGTACAGCTCATCGTTCCATCGGATGCGGTATTCGCCGTGGCCAACGCGCAAAGGACCATAAATCTTCCGCAGAACTTTTCTCTCGAAAACTCGCAACGTCGACTCATCGGTTGTTGTCATCGTCCAAGCCTCTGCACCATATAGCAGGACGGGAATTATGAGCGACTTATAGAGTTTGGTTTTTGTTCCTCGAGAGAGGACTTTACTTTTCAATTGCCTACTCAGTCCGAAGTAGCACCTGTTGGCAAGAGTAATCCTGCGTTGGATTTCAAGGCTGACATTGTTGGTGGTGTTAATGCTGGTTCCTAAATAGACGAAATTATCTACAACTTCAAAGTTATGACTGTCAACAGTGACGTGAGTGCCAAGTCGCGAGTGCGACGACTGTTTGTTTGATGACAGGAGATATTTCGTCTTGCCCTCGTTCACTGCCAGACCCATTTGCGTTGCTTCCTTGTTCAGTCTGGAGAAAGCAGAACTAACGGCGCGGGTGTTGAGACCGATGATATCAATATCATCGGCATACGCCAGCAGCTGTACACTCTTATAAAAGATTGTACCTGCTCGATTAAGTTCTGCAGCTCGAACTATTTTCTCCAGCAGCAGATTGAAGAAATCGCACGATAGGGAGTCGCCTTGTCTGAAACCTCGTTTGGTATCGAACGGCTTTTCGTGTTGGTCAGCGTCAGTTTACACAGCCGTATTAGTTTTGCGGGGATACCAAATTCAGACATTGCGGCATAAAGGCAGCTCCTTTTCGTACTGTCGAAAGCAGCTTTAAAATCGACGAAGAGGTGATGTGTGTCGATTCTCCTTTCACGGGTCTTTTCCAAGATTTGGCGCATGGTGAATATCTGGTCGGTTGTTGATTTACCAGGTCTGAAGCCACACTGATAAGGTCCAATCAGTTTGTTGACGGTGGGCTTTAATCTTTCACACAATACGCTCGATAGAACCTTATACGCGATATTAAGGAGGCTAATCCCACGGTAGTTGGCGCAGATTGTGGGGTCTCCTTTTTTATGGATTGGGCATAGCACACTTAAATTCCAGTCGTTGGGCATGCTTTCGTCCGACCATATTTTACAAAGAAGCTGATGCATGCTCCTTATCAGTTCTTCGCCGCCGTGTTTGAATAGCTCGGCTGGCAATCCATCCGCCCCCGCCGCTTTGTTGTTCTTCAGGCGGGTAATTGCTATTCGAACTTCTTCTTGGTCGGGCAATGGAACCTCTTTTCCATCGTCATCGATTGGGGAATCGGGTTCGTTTATACATATGTCCCTAGATAATTGCACAAACATTCTTAATAGCCCACCACCGCTAAACATTTAATAGTAGGAACCCTAAAATTATTTTCACACAGCTCAAGCCCACACATACAAATACATATAGCCTTTCGCGAGACAAACTCATGCCATCACTTTTTGCGAAGAACTTGAATACAAAACACCAACACACACACGTTGCGCCTCTATGACGGTTAATTTAATTGGCATCATTGTCTGCATTTCTCTTTCAAGGTCACCAGACATTTCATCTTATTAACGTATAATTTGCTTTCGAAAAAATTCGCTTTTATTTTCAACGAAATTTTTTCATTCAACGCCAGCGTTAAGTAGCCAAGCGGTGTGTGTGTGGGTCATGTGCAAGTAAAAAATAAGAAGAAAAATGGTAAAAACAAAACCTTGAACAACGAAATTACCGTGTTGCCGATATTCATTTTATCCAATTTGCAATTATGTTATTATAATTTTTCACAGTGAAGGCGCACCGCACACAAAATCGAAAAAAATTAAAATAAAAAACACAGCAAAGCTCATGCAAACAGCAAATACATACATAGATGTATGTGCATATCGGTATGTATGTATGTATGTATGTAAGTATATGGCAGCATGGAAAATGTATATAAGCGTATTTGTAGAAAAATAAATAAGTTTGGGCGTGCAGTTTAGTAGAGGGTGAATAAAGTCAGTCAATCAGTCGGTGAATGTGAAGACATACATACATACACACATACATGGATAAATAAGTTCGTATATGCAGATGTATAGTATATACACAAGTAAATGCAAGTCTTTGTCCGTTCGGTCAGCAGCGTCCGAGCTGTAGTCGTGTAAAAGTGATTGACTTCTGATTGATTCGCCACAAAGCCATAAAAATACTGTTGCCGGTTTCGGATTTGTAGAGTGAGTGCAAAGTTATTATGTTGCATGGTGGCAGGCAAAAGTATTATTATATATAGAATATATACAGCTGTGTTCATGAAAATAGTAGTGCTGATTGGTTCTAAGGGTGATCCAAGAAGAGATCCAAGAACATTCGACGTATTCGAGCTAAATTTTTTTAAGCGATGAGTCCTATTTCTGGCTCAATGCAAATGTAAACAAGAACAAGTAAGGAAGGGCTAAGTTCGGGTGTCACCGAACATTTTATACTCTCGCATGATAAAGTGATAATCGAGATTTCATTATCCGTCATTTACATATTTATTTCGCTGTAAAATTAATTAGATTAGTAGTTTCTGAGATATGGTTTTTGGTCCATAAGAGGGCGACGCCACGCCCATTTTCAATTTTTAAAAAAAGCCTGGGTGCAGCTTCCTGCTGCCATTTCTTCCGTAAAATTTAGTGTTTCTGACGTTTTTTGTTAGTCGGTTAACGCACTTTTAGTGATTTTCAACATAACCTTTGTATGGGAGGTGGGCGTGGTTATTATCCGATTTCTTCCAGTTTTGTGGAAATGCTTGAAGGAAACGACTCTATAGAGTTTGGTTGACATAGCTATAGTAGTTTCCGAGATATGTACAAAAACTTGGTAGGGGGCGGGGCCACGCTCACTTTTCCAAAACAATTACGTCCAAATATGCCCCTCCCTAATGCGATCCTTTGTGCCAAATTTCACTTTAATATTGTATCCTTATTTATGGCTTAGTTATGACACTTTATAGGTTTTCGGCTTTCGTCATTTTGTGCGCGTGGCAGTGGGCCGATTTTGCCCATCTTCGAACTTAACCTTCTTATGGAGCCAAGAAATACGTGTACCAAGTTTTATCATGATATCTCAATTTTTACTCAAGTTACAGCTTGCACGGACGGACGGACTGACAGACGGACGGACTGACAGACGGACGGACGGACAGTCATCCGGATTTCAACTCTACTCGTCACCCTGATCACTTTGGTATATATAACCCTATATCTGACTCTTTTAGTTTTAGGACTTACAAACAACCGCTATGTGAACAAAATTATAATACTCTCCTTACCAACTTTGTTGCGAGAGTATAAAAATTGCCCCACGAAAAGCAACCTGGAGTGGACCAAGAGCTGCCATTTCAGCTAAAAAAAACAACGGTTTGGTGTGGTTTGCGCACCGGTGCAATCGTCGCTTCATATTTCTTCAAAAATGATACCGGTGAGAACGTTACCATTTAAGGTGTATGCGTATAATCCCGCTTCGATTCAGCCCTTGGAGCAAAACATCACGCCTGTTACCGGCGGCTTATTTCATATCCAAAACATCAAATCATATTGCAGTTAAATCGACTTGAAAGGGGTATAGGAAGCCTGTCAAAGCTTTAATACGAATATGTCAATTTTTAAGCAGCTAATTTTTCACTTTTTCTGTGTCCTGGCTGTGTGACTCACGATCCTCAGTACCTTATGTCTCACAAATACTTTGACTGTGAATAAAATGGGCTCCACAAATATTGTTTTTTTTGTACAAATCGATGTTCAATAAAAAAAAAAATATTCTGATTGTTTTATGACATTTCTGATTCACATCGATTAAGCTGTTGTCAGTTAGCAAAATGTAGAAAAATTTACCAAGCGTTGTTAGTAAATTATTTAAACCAAACTCGCTGTATTCGGACTTAATTGCTAATGCCAATATGCTAATGCGATACTGGTTGATACTATCTACACATAATCTTCTTCATCAATAAAAATGTAACTATACCGATGTTTATTTGGGTTTTAATACAAAGTAGAACACGATTAGTAAAGCGACAATAGAAAATAAAAAACTTGTAAGAAACGTTGCACTGAAGTTAGACTACCTTGCATAAAGCTTATATATGTACATTTGGATGGGAGAATTTGTATGACAGCTATGTGACATAGTTATTCGATTTTCTCGAAGTTTGTAACGTTGCCTAAAACAATAATCCATGCCAAATTTCTTGAAGATATTTCGTCATATGAAAAAGTTTTCCATGCAATCAAATGATCCCGACCGTTCAGTTTGTACGGCAGCTAACAGGTCAATTGAAAAGTTCCCGGCCTACTATAAAAAAAAATCGCGTTTTTTCTTTACCATAATTCTCTTCAAGGGTGCATTGATTATAGTGACTCTTCAACCTTTCGATACCATTTTGCTAGTATGATTTGTCGTTTACTTCAAAATAGGTCTCAGTTTCGGTGATCGCCTCTACGTTCGACCAAAAATTTCTTCCCAACGAACATTTTTATGAGATCTGAGAACACGAAATATTTGCTGGAAGCCAAGTTTGGAGAATACGATGGACTCAAAGCCCAATTTATAGGTGTTTGATATCATTTTGACTGACTTGTGATACGGTGCTTGTAAAACTGGATTTTTTTTCTTCAAATTCGGTCGTTGTTCGGCCATTTTGAGCGGTTCAATAACGATAAGGTAGTCAATAAAAATTATTTCATCCGGATCTCAAAATACAACTTTAGCAGCCAATTTTTTGGAGCGGGTTCATCATGTGCAGTCCACTCGGATGACTATTGATTGAACTTTGGAATGAAATACTGCTCCTAACCATAAACTCGTTGTTGGTTTTGGTCAAAAGTGAGCTCGTGCGGCATCCACTTTGCACAGAGTTCTCTCATGACCAAATATTCGTGAATGATATGATGTCCACGTTCATTGGATATTTTTTGAGTGCCTGCTATAGCGGTAAAATTCATTTTAGAGTCATTTAAAACTATTTTGTGGACTTTTTTGATGTTTTCATCGGTAACCACTTCTTTGGGGGTCATTCCACCACGTCTAAGCTTAGCATACCAATCCTTATTGGTTGATTTTCCTGAGGTAATATCCAGAAACTTGTCATCAAGCTACGTTTTTGCTTCAACTGTATTTTTGAACTTCAAAAAACAATATTTTGTCAATTTTAATCATTTTTTTTTTTAATAACAAAATTTGCTTCACTCAAACTTATATAATTAACAATCTAATTAAGCGACAGCTATCATCACGCGCCTTTGAAGGCTTGGGCTAACTAAAAATCCTATGTATTTAATTCTACTAGCGACATCTATGTATCAGGCCGGAGTTTTTTTAATGCCCATGGAAAAAAATAATTTAAAAGTTATAAGAACTTGTGCCTTGAAGATACATACACCACTCAAGTTTAATAATGTTTATATTCACCGCCGATTGGAACTTGTTTCTCTGATTATTTTTAAATCATTAAAGAAAACACGATAAAAAATATAGGCAAGATGCATTTAATTTCAGGACCATGAACTAGATTTGACAAGTGACTGGGAAACTTACTGGATCGGAAGGAAGAGGACTTTCTTCTAACTAAAAAGAGAATGGCAGGGAGTCTAGGACGGGATAGCAATAATCGCTTACACATTTTTATTATGTTTTCGAAGTATAATATAGGTGATTTATTCCTGCTCAGAAGCTAAATAAAATTCTTCTTCTTCTTTACTGGCATAGACACAGCTTACGCGATTTTCGCCGAGTTAGCAACAGCGCGCCAATCGTTTCTTCTTTTCGCTTCGTGGCGCCAATTGGTGATTCCAAGCGAAGCCAGGTCCTTCTGCGCCTGGTCTTTCTAACGGACTGGAGGTCTTCCTCATCCTCTGCTTTTCCCGGCGGGTACTGCGTCGATTACTTTCAGAGCTGGAGTGTTTTCATCCATTCAGACAACATGACCCAGCCAGCATAGCCGTTGTCTTTTAATTTGCTGCCAGTTAGAAGTACCACCTATTGGCAAGAGCTATTCTGCGTTGGATTTCGAGGCTTACATTATTGGTGGTGTTTACACTGGATCCAAAATATGATATCAATATCATCGGCATACGCCAGCATCTGTACACTCTTATAAAAGATTGTACCTGCTCGATTAAGCTCTGTAGCTCGAACTATTTACTCCAGCAGCAGATGGAAGAAGTCGCACGATACTGTGTCGCCTTGTCTAAAACCTCGTTTGGTATTGAACGGCTCGGAGAGGTACTTCCGTGATAGGATCCAATCAGTTTGTTGACGGTAGGCTTTAATCGTTCATATAATACGCTTGATAGAACCTTATACGCGAGGTTTAGGAGACTTATCCCACGGTAGTTCGCGCAGATTGTGGGGACTCCCTTTTTGTGGATTGGGCAGAGCAATAGAAAAATTGCTTCTTATTTTTCCAGTACTCTCCGCCTTAGAACAGAATTTGTCTGCACTTTACTTAAAATACAACAAGATTAGTTTCAGACCGCAAATTAGAAAAATAAAATAAATTTTACTTAGCCAAACACAAGCTGACAATGGACAATGCCTTTGTTATGCCAATAACACTATCCACTCTTGGTGTTGTTGTTGTCACTATGCGCTTATATTAACAAGGCCAATTGCCCAAACGGAAATGCGCTGAAAACCGTTGTGGCCATAGTTTGCCAATAACAAAGCGAACAACGGTACATACACACATACATACATACGTACATGTGTCGTTAGCGAAATCGAAATGTGAATTGCAATTGACACCGGCAAATAAATGGTGGTCACTGTGGCATATTATTTGCATAAGTAAAGTTTGTTATTAAATTTATTACGTGGCTGATTGTTGCGGTTGCACGCCACAGCCGGCGACTGGGTGTGATAACGGTGTCGCTGGTGGTGGCAACAGTGCGGCGGTCAGCGTTTGAGCATTGCATGTTGCAGTTGCAGTTTTGCAAACACGCAGCAATATGTGCAAAAACAAAAAAAAAATAATATAAATGAATAGCTTGCAACATGAATATGCCACATGTGGCGTTAAACATATGGTGTGGATAGTTTTTTGGTATCCTAAATAATATTTTGTGGCATATACATATGTGTGCATGTATGTATATATGCAGTATGTATGGTATGTATGTGTGTACTTAGGCGCGCGCCACGCCCCTTCTACTTAATGAAATGGCAAAGTGCGCAAAAAACAAGAATATTAGGCACTTCAAAATGCTTTTAAAATGCATGTTGCATGTGTGTGTGTGAGTGTGAGTGTGAGTGTATATGTATGCATATTGTTGTTGTTTTTGTATGTATGCCGCTTATAAAATTGTGCGTATTTGCTTGACGCTGTGAGAAAATCCGCTTGATCGTTATTGTAGGCAGCTAGATGCACTTTAAGGATTAACCAACAACTACAACAACACCAACAATAAGCAATTTGCTAAATACAACGCTCTTCAGTGAGCAGAAAAAAAGGTGGAGCAGCGACAACGCATTCTCACCTTTGCAATCACATATTCATATATTCACACATATACATACACACATATATACATTCATACACACATAAATCAACACAAGTGGAACCTTTCGCAGCCTCATCATGCTCTTCAACTTTTTTTTTTAATAAAATTTGCCACGTAAATTCAATCCACTTTCAATACCATTTACAACCACACACATACACACACAGCAGTACATCCGAATTTGATGCGTTTGTCATTTGTGGCAGCGCCTGTCTGTCAAATGCTGGCGGCTTCCTCTCCCGCTCTCAGCGCATGCAGATGATATTCAGCCGTCGCTCAGCAGGATATCGTTAATGCATTGTGATCGGCTTGTCGGTGACATGGATGCTGTCTTGTTGCAAAGGGGATCTTGTTGCAAGTGGGCGTGTTTGCGCGCAGAAACGCATTTTATTCTGTTTTATTTTTATTCAATGCACTCGCTGTGTGATTTACTTAGCGTTGAATTTACCTATTTTCTCATAATGGCTTGTCATAATGTACGCGCAAGTAAAAGCGGATTAAATTTTGTTTATTCAATGCATATTTGATCTAATGGAAATGCATTTAATATAAGTATATTTACTTACATTGAAGCAATACAATGTAAATCACAATTTTATACTCAAATTTAGACATTTAGATGTATTGGGATACAATTCGTATACCCCGAACAATGTATATTAATGTTGCTACGAAGTTTAAAAACCTCATAAGGAAACAAGAGAGGAGTCAATTTTGACGGACATGGCTCTGGCTGTCTACCTGTATATACGCTAACTAGTCTTTCAGGTTTTGAAATATCGACTAGAAATTTGGTAAATCTTCTTTTCTCCCCAAGAAGCTGCTCATTTGTAGGAATCGGCACCGGCAAAATTAAGTTCCTGTATAGAAAACATTTTAGTTGTCTCCACGAAAATCCCTCTTCCTTTTAAATAGTGATCTTTTTTCGGAGATTTTGTTCGTCTAAAATTTCAGTGACCTGCCCAATAACCGCTATTGTAAGTTTCGAAATCGGCAATGAAAATTATTAAAAGAGAAAGTTTTTCCTAATGCAACAAAAGCGATTTGGGATATCAATCAAATTTTTTATTCCTATGAAAATCGAATGTACTTTTCATTATGTATGGAACTCGATATCTTTTACATAAGCCCAATTTTCAACGGTTTTTAAGCATAAATCGGCCGATACTGTCGCAATTCCACCTTCGATATTCGTACGAAGTTCATCAATCGTCGCTGGCTTGTTGTCAAAGACCATAGACGTAGTCCCACAGGAAATAGTCTAACGGCCAAGGCGACCAATTGACAGGGCCATTTCGTAAGATAACACGTTCACGAAACTTGGTTTTCTATAAATCGATTGTGACATTTTCTGTGTGGCTTGTGGTGCCATCCTGCTGAAACCACATATTGTCCAAGTTACTATATAATCCCATTCGGCCAAAAATATTCCCATTCACAGTAACATGCTGGTCTTTATCATCACGGAACATATACGTCTCAATGACGCTGCCGGCTCCTAAACCGCAGAAAACCGTAATTTTTTCAGGATGCAATAAATCTGTGGATTAAATTTTTCCACTAGACGCTCAATTGTTGATCTGGCAGGATGATTATGACGCCCATAAATTTGACGTAGCGCTCCTAAAGTTGAGGCTACTGACTCCGAATTTCGGTAGTAAAATTTATTAATTTCGACTACTTGTTGGATGACATATATTTCAGTGATGAAATGGCGTAAGTTTTGCGATGAAGAGAAATGTCGAAAAAGTGAGACAAATAAGGTGTCGTTTGCTGTCACTAACGATCTTTCGATTCCGTTTTTCGTATCAAGTTCATTCAGTTGATTGCCGATTGGCAAGAAGATTGACGTTTAAAGTTTTTTTTTATACCTTTATAGAGCCAAATACCTCGATAAACTTTATATTACGGTTATCCAAAATGTTTAACAGCCTTCTGTTAAGCTTACTACATATGTACGTGCTATGTTAAAATGCCTTTAAATGAACTTCGAAGATTTAGATCTCACGAATAAAATATTAGAAGTCTATGAGAAAGTTTCCAGCTGGAACTTGAGCTCCGTTGAACTTATTTTTTCGTTATTTTACTTGATTTGTATAGCGTAAGTATAGCGAGTTTTGTTTCTCAAAAAAAGTGATTATTTAGTCATGAAAATCTATTTTTTTTGACTTCAAAGTAATCACCTCCAGATGAATTGCATTCTTGCCAGCGTACTTTCCAATCCTAAAACAGTAATTTTTTGTGGTCTTGTTTAGCTCCTCCTTCGATGCAGCCATTTTTTGTTTGGTTTTGGAAACAGAAACCGTCACTGGTGCGACGTCTGGGGAAAACGGTGACTGCGACAACATTCACATTAGGTGTTGTTTGGCCAAATATTCGTGTACAAGCAACGATGAGTGAGCAGGGCTTATATCATGGTGCAAAGCCCAATTGTTGTTGTTCTATGAATTCGGGCGTTTCTGGCGGATTCTTCCTCTTCTTTACTGGAGTAGACATTGTTTACGCGGCTATAGCCGAGTTAACGACAGCTCGAGATACCAAGTGCAGCCAGGTCTTTCTCCATCGGATCTTTCTAACGGATTGAAAGTCTTCCCCTTCCTGCACTTTCCCCGGCGGATACTGCGTCGAATACTTGAAGAGCTGAAGTGTTTTCGAAATGAACTAGTCGGCGTAGCCGCTGTCTCTTAATTCGTTGAACTATGTCAATGTTGTCGTATAACTCGTACAGCTTATTGTTCCATCGAATGCGCTATTCGCCGTTGCCAATTCGCAAAGGACCCACCGTAACGTCGACTCATCAGATGTTGTCATCATCCATGCCTCTGCACCCTATAGCAGGACGAGAATAATGAGTGACTTATAGAGTTTGGACTTTGTTCGTCGAGAGAGCATTTTACTTCTCAAGTATCTGCTTAGTCCGAAGTAGCACCAGTAGGCAAGAGATATCCTGCATTGGCTGACATTGTTGTGGGTATTAATACCGGTTCCAAGATAGACGAAATTATCCCCGACTTCGAAGTTATGATTGTCAACAGTGACGTGGGAGCCTAGTCGCGAGTGCGACGACTGTTTGTTTGATGACAGAAGATCTTGCGTCTTGGCCTCGTTCACTGCTAGACCAATTTGCTTTGCTTCTTTCTCAAATCTGGAGAAAGCGGAACTAACGGCGGGGTGTTGAGGCCAAAGATATCATTACCATCGGCATATCCAGCAGCTGAACACTCTTATAAAAGATTGTGCTTTCTCGATTCAGTACTGCAGCGGTCATGCTTCATACGGCAGCTTCCATTGGCATAGTGGAGGTTTAATTTCCACACCTTAATCATAAACCCAGGGTTCGTTCAGTTATGACCGCCTGGCAGAGCAGATCTGGAACGTCGCGGACTGAGCCCAAGATTTCCTGAGGAATGTCAACGCGATGCTATTTTTGGTCGAAAATGAGCTGACACAGCAGAAGAGAAGGAAAACCTCCACTCCGTTGGAAATGCTAGGTGCAGATATACCTGGCTACACTTGGTATCTCCAATTGGGGCTAAACAGCGAAAAGGAAGAACAACTGGCGTAAGCGGGTCTACGCCGATCGAGAAGACCGAAGACTAGCTTGAGACAACAAAATAGACTCTACTTTGGGCTTTAAATTAGCGGCTGTAGAATTAATCTTTGCAAATCCCCTTATGCCAGCGAAAAGTAAATAAATGCTTACTCCTTGAAGACAGACACTATGTTGTTAAAACCACTCATTAGAATATTTAATGTTGGAAAAAATTAGCATAGAATAAACTCTGTTATGACTACGACTGAAACAAACACTATTTGGTGCGATAAAAGTTGAGAAATAAATCGAATTGGACCAAAATCGCTTAACGCTTTTAACGACATTCAATAAGCCGAAACTGCAAATAACTAAAACTGAACACAGCATACTTTCAACGCTGCAAGTACTAAGTTTAACACACTTGTAACGCCAAACTGATTGTGACTGCACAACTGCCAACAATACTGTCAGCGCTGACAAATTACTTATAATCATCATTATTGGGGCAACGCCAATATGGTCATCATGATCGAGCCGATCAGCGAACTGCGCATGATCATCAAATCAATCACGATCATTAGCAACAACAACGTGCGCGTATGTACGAAGTTTAACCAACGCAGCAGCAAACTTGATAGCAGCACTGGTAGCAGCGTTGGTAGCAGCGGCGGCAGCGTTGATCGTGGCGTTGGCGATCGCATTGTCGATGACGCAGCTGTTGACGGCGCGGCTTGCTGTTGAGTTCATTTTGTAATTTAATGCTTCGCTTCTGGTTAATTACCACTTTCATTGTGCATAGTGGGACTACAGCATAAGAGCCAGCAATTGTTGCACGATCACTACGGCAATGTTGACGACGGGTTGGCCAGCAAACTGCGTTCGAGACCACGATCACTTTGCTATTTGGCCTAAGATCTAGTGTAGTATGTACATATATCTGGTGTTCGCTACTTGCCGCCTGCTGCCCATTTTGTTGACTACGATCGCTGTGTGATCTTGCTTGCTGTGGCAACTTTCAACACCATGTCGATTTTTGATTAATTTGTGCGCGAGCGCAGTTGCGGTCGCCGTGGCGTACAGGTTTGAATACAAACACAAAGTTCGACATGAAACTCTGTACTTTTGTTGTTTGTTTTCGCTCTCGCTTTATGTTCAACCTTTTCGTCGTCCGCTTCACGAACACATTTTCAGCCTTAAAATAACTTCAATTTTCAAACGTTGTGATTTGCGTTAACCGTAAAACCATTACCGATTCCTACCGGAAGATGGTTATTTGTTACGCATGTTTACAAATCGCAACAACTTGATCGACGATCGGTCGCTGACAACAACGAAACCAACAGCAACTATGAATGCACGTACCAAAATGGAGCGCAATAAAACTGGATATTTCAGCGTTTTAATTGATCTTCACTGCCACTGAATTGTGAAACGTTTGCGGCACGCCGCTTGACGAATTGGTTTCGAAAAGCGGGCAATGCTGTCCAGCTTCCGTCATAACGCGCGCCAATTTTTAGACTGTGCCGTCTGTGCTACTGCCTTTTGCCTTTGCCAGATCTTGGTATTGTGCTGCGATCGCTGCTGCATTTCGAGCGAGTCCGCGCACGCCTACTGTGTTCATGTCCGCCACCTGTTGCTCCAGTGCTCTCGGCCACTTTCGCTCGACGAGGTCACGCTTTGATCTTTCCATCCAGCAATGTGGTGAGCGGCATGGCCGCCCGCAGAGCTTTTGTGCATAGCAAAAGCAAAACTTCGATTAAAAAGTGTTGAATTGCTCATTGAGCTTTCATAATGGTGTGCAATATTTTATACACTGGTGTGGTTTTGATTTAAGTTTGATTTAAGACCACACCTGAAGGGGGGTATATGCGACTAATGATCAGAGCGACCAGCTAAGTTAGATAAAAAGTGATTTCTTTTCAGTGACGCCTCACTTAAGCCGGTACATGTTTTCAAGCGCAAATTATGAACTTTGATGTAATATAGCCATGACCTTAAGTGACCTTTTTTTTAGAAGATATTAGAAATTTGTTGATTTTATATAATCTGATTTTTTTAAAAATCCAAGAAAATTCGGAATGCTGCTAACTCAGTAAACAGATCTGTATACAATTACGCTTACAAAAAAATTGGAATTCCTTTTTTGACTGTGTACTTGCAACTACAAGGCTTTATCTTCGCGGAATGTCACTAATGATAGAAATAACGTATAAATTTTATAATTTGGGGGGAACTGCGGAGAGGGTTCAATCAAATCCAAAATCAGTCCTGGAATCATAGTCGAGACCCGAGGTCAAATCCGTGAGGGCGTGAAGGCCGCAAGTAATTTAGGATGCACCTCATGTGCGTGGATCCGCCTATGCCCGGAACACTGTTCGATTTTAACGTCGGTTCCGTTCTACTTTCACCTACATATGTTTCGATTTTTGTAATTTTGTTACTAATATATACTTAGAGCCGCTATCCAACTGCCGAAAGGTACTTGCTTTTAATGGTCTCAAAGTTGTCTCTATTAAAAAACCGCCAGGGTTTACGCATGTTCTTATGGAGCTTCGCGTACATCTATCACATCAACTTAATAATAACGGGAAAGGAATTTACTCCAAGGCCCACCGGAATTTTAACAGAACGGTGGTAGTTTAAGCATTAACCCGTCAACCATTTATGCAGGGTGTCACTTCCTTATACTCAGCTAACGACATGCCTCGACCACCAGGCCAGGTTTTAACGAAATCCAAAAGTTTCCATCCTGAAAGCTGTCGATATTCGAGGTCAGATCCGTTAGGAGTTTCCACAGGCGGTGAAGGCCGTAAGCCATTTAGCTTTACTCAGGATGCGCCGCGCGGAGGCGACCTACTTTAAAACCCTGAGATAAAGAATTCACTTAAAGGTGAGCGGTGGCATGCCGAATGCCAAAAGTTGATACCAACTGTCCATGTAATGCTTCTGTACCATGCCTGGTGTAAAATTTAACGTCTCTGAAGCATTTATTTATTAAGTTCGCTATTTTTGTAATTTTCGACATAACCATTAAATGTACCATATGAGGAGTGGGATACTATTTACACACTAAATGTAGAATTGCTAAAAAAACTTCCTTTCAGCAAGTTTGGTTGAAAGAGATTTAAATTTAGTGGTTTGTGAGATATGTATGTACTTTTAATGTATTAGAGGGTGGGTCCGCTCACACTTTTTGAAAGCTTTCATCCTACAAGAGCCCCTTTTCACTCCGATATCGGTTTTGTATCTTAATTTGCAGCTTAGTTGTAACACTCAAAGGATTTTTGTGGGCATGGAAATGGTCCGAGTTCTCTCAACTGCAATATCAGTCCCCCCTTTGGACGGCAAGGACTACGTGTAGTAAGTTTCATCGAGATATCTCAATTTTTACTCATGTTATCGCTGGTACGCGCGGTCCGTCCGTTCTATCAGACAGTCACTTTGAAAACAACTCCTCTCATCATCCTGATCATTCATAAATACATATCGCTAAATTGATTAGTTTTAGATGTTACACAGAACTGTTAGGTGAACTAAGCTATTATACTCTGTAGTAACATGTTGCAAGAGTATAAAAAGGTATATACATACGTACATACTATACATCTTCATATGTGCATTTGTAACTACTTAAGCCCTCCCCAATGCTAGCTCATATATAATTTATTTGCTAAATTAAGTTCCACAAAGGAAATATGTATAATACAAAAGAAACTAACCCAATTCGACAGCAATTTGCGTACTCGAACCAAGGCAATTCAATTGCAGCACTCACACACGCACCCAAAGCGAAGCCAGAGCAAAAACAAAAAGAAAGTAAAATATTTAATGACTAAGAGAAAAAAGTCAGCGAAGACACCACAGCACATTCTAGCGCTAAACTTGGAATTCAGAACTAATAAAATCACAGCTACTTGGCCAACCGCTCGTCAAGGCGTCTATTGCGACCAGCGTTGCTATTCAAGCCGCATACTTACACGCTGTTTGTTGGTGTGTGTGTGTGTGTGCTGCGCGTCGTTTGCATGATCCGTCTTTATTAATTGAAGCGCTTGCGTAGTCGCGCTACAGATTGAGATGGCATAGCAGCAGCAGCAGTAGGGTTAATCAAATTGTTTCAATGGACATTAATGCATTTTTGCCGGGTTTATTTGTTTATTCGCTGGCTGCGTGTGTGTAAATAGAGTCAATTTAATTGACCTCGAAAGGTCACACAGCAACATACGTCTAATTTGATATACTTGTACATCGTCACGCAGAAATCAAGCATATATACATACAGTTATATATGTACATATGTGTGTGTGGCTGAAGTTTTTCTTGCACAACAATACCGAAATGATAAAGTGAGTTGGTTAATTGAGTTGATCGGTTAATAAATAAAATGCAATGAACAAATTAATTACATGAGAGGAAAAAGTGGGAGTTGTAAGTACACTGTGGGCAAAAAATAGTAAGACTTTTTAAGTTTAAATTTTGCACGAAAACGCATTCGTAGAAATATTTTTTTTTCTAGATTGGTATTTCTGTCAGTTACATACATATGTGCCAGTTATCACATCTATGGGTACTATTTATCCATTTTTGGCATCACAACATACTATCACTAAAAAAACGATAGGCTCTGAATTCCATTCAAATAAAGGGTGATTTTTTAAGAGCTTGATAACTTTTTAAAAAAAAAAAAACGCATAAAATTTGCAAAATCTCATCGGTTCTTTATTTGAAACGTTAGATTGGTTCATGACATTTACTTTTTGAAGATAATTTCATTTAAATGTTGACCGCGGCTGCGTCTTAGGTGGTCCATTCGGAAAGTCCAATTTTGGGCAACTTTTTCGAGCATTTCGGCCGGAATAGCCCAAATTCTTCGGAAATGTTGTCTTCCAAAGCTGGAATAGTTGCTGGCTTATTTCTGTAGACTTTAGACTTGACGTAGCCCCACAAAAAATAGTCTAAAGGCGTTAAATCGCATGATCTTGGTGGCCAACTTACGGGTCCATTTCTTGAGATGAATTGTTGTCCGAAGTTTTCCCTCAAAATGGCCATAGAATCGCGAGCTGTGTGGCATGTAGCGCCATCTTGTTGAAACCACATGTCAACCAAGTTCAGTTCTTCCATTTTTGGCAACAAAAAGTTTGTTAGCATCGAACGATAGCGATCGCCATTCACCGTAACGTTGCGTCCAACAGCATCTTTGAAAAAATACGGTCCAATGATTCCACCAGCGTACAAACCACACCAAACAGTGCATTTTTCGGGATGCATGGGCAGTTCTTGAACGGCTTCTGGTTGCTCTTCACCCCAAATGCGGCAATTTTGCTTATTTACGTAGCCATTCAACCAGAAATGAGCCTCATCGCTGAACAAAATTTGTCGCGAAACACATTTCGAACCGAACACTGATTTTGGTAATAAAATTCAATGATTTGCAAGCGTTGCTCGTTAGTAAGTCTATTCATGATGAAATGTCAAAGCATACTGAGCATCTTTCTCTTTGACACCATGTCTGAAATCCCACGTGATCTGTCAAATACTAATGCATGAAAATCCTAACCTCAAAAAAATCACCCGTTAAATCACACATTGATCGGCGTATTCGGCTTAAAGGCAAGGATTTTCAAACTTCCTCCTTTAATTATTTTATGCGAGATAGCTGAAGATTTGACCCAATTTCATGAAGTTTTGACACCAAGACATTTTGTCATTAGAATCCAACAGAGTGGAGTTCTTCCTCTTAATCTGCTTTCCCCGGTGGATACTGCGTCAAATACTTTCAGAACTGGATGTTTTCATTCATTCGGAAGACATGACTTACCACTTTTCTTAATTCACTGAACTACGCCAATGTCATTGTATATCTCGTACAGCTCATGGTTCCATCGACTGCGGTGTTCGCCGACGAATATTCCTATGCAGGAATTTAGTACTACAGATAACCATATTCGGGTCCCGGCGTAAGCGATCAGTCTCGACCCATTTAGTTATATTTTATCATGAAGGCTGAATTTTCCGACTGTTGTGCAAAAGATACCTTCCTTGGCCACCCTGAAATTATATTTCGCAAGCACGATTTTGACATCGTGGAGGATGGCATCTTTGGTCACATCGTTCTTCTCTTCCATTGGGGCATGGGCGCAAATCAGCGATATATTAAAGAAGTTCGCTTTGATGCGGATTGTGGCTAGACGTTCATCCATCGGGGTGAATGCCAGAACTCGGCGATGGAGTCTCTCTCCCACCACAAATCCCACACCGAATTTGCACTTCGTAATATGACTACTGAAGTAAATGTCACAAGGACCTACTCGTCTCAGTCCTTGTTCCGTCCATTGTACTTCTTGGACGGCGGTGAACTCAGCCTTTAATCTTTCAAGGACATCAACCATCTGGGCAGCGACGTCTTTCCTATTAAGGCACCGGACATTCTGTAAATCTATGCCCTAAAATCGTAATCCTTAATGCAGTGGTCGTCATCACATCACTGCCTCGTCTCATGCGAGGCTTTTTCTGCCCGTTCAAAGAACTTTCCTCACTTGCGTGAACTTCTATACATGAGATGTTTTTTGAAATGATGTCATGAAAGAAGTAGGCGCTTTTTAGTCTGATTTTTTAAATTTTCATACTGTGACATAATGGTGGTAAGTTATGAAAGCAAGGTTTTCCAGAATTATTAGATTTTTGGAAATACTCAAATGAAATTCTAGCCACAGAGACATTTTTGCCATTTTTTATAGAAAATTTACGACTAACTTTTTCGATCAAAATTGGGACTTTTTTCGAAAAATTGGTCTAGATTGAAATAGTTCATGAAAGCCTGAAAGAGAGATTTCGATTTATTTTCCATACACAACAGTTATCAACAGTTATGTCCTTCTTAAAGCCCATAAACTAGATTGTCATAACCCCTTAATGTTGAGCTCTCACTCCCCTACTTGTATCACTAAATATATTTCTTCTACTAAATATCCATACAGATGTATATACATACATACAAACATTTGCATATGAATATTTAATAAATTCGTTTAATTGAGATTTGTGTGAACTTCACAGACTTACAACAATATTAAAAAACTTCCACTCGTAGAAAGTGAATTTGTCTTAATTGTCGTTGAACGTCACAAATCTGTTTTGATCTCATAAAAATAGCCGAAGTGCCCGTAGCCGACAGCGGTGAGGGTGCTGTTGGTGTTTTGCGACGCGTTGTGGCGAGAAGAGCAC
The DNA here is from genome assembly GCF_023373825.1 of Bactrocera dorsalis. Lineage (NCBI taxonomy): Eukaryota > Metazoa > Arthropoda > Insecta > Diptera > Tephritidae > Bactrocera > Bactrocera dorsalis. The sequence goes on from NC_064305.1 coordinate 71,070,892, forward strand.
TTGATAGCCGTTTTGATACATGATGTGCTTGTCAAAGTCAAAGCTCAGCTCAAATAGAACGCACATCCGTGTAGCGGCGGCGGCGGCAGCACTCGACTTGACTTGCCCCTCGTCAATTTATGCGGTATGATGCGAATAATTTGTTGTATGACTTTGCTGTTGTTGTTGTTACGTTATGTGTGCTCTTACTGTCGTTTGGCTGCTTAAAAGTTGGTTGCTTTTGTCCGAATGTTGTTGTTTTTGGTTTTTGAGTACGCGTTGACAGCGCTCATATATCTACAAATAAATATACATATGTGGCTGTGTGTGTGTGTACGCGTCTGTCGTCACAAGTGTAATGCTGTTTATCACAAAACACAATTAAGATCGTGTTGATTATATGCGGTGTTGTTGTTGTTGTTGTTTTTTTGGTATTGTTGTTGTTTTTGTTTTTGTTTTTGTTGTTGCGCTTGTTTTTGGTTATTTTTGTTGCTGTAAATGTTGTTGTATTTATTTTTGTTGTTGTTGTTGTTGTTGTTATTGTTTTTTTTTTTTGCTTTTCTTATTTGCCTGCACTCCAAAGATGATGATTCTGCATTTCGGCAGTCGGCCGTCCCCAGTTGCCCGTCGTCAGTTGTCGTTGTCTGGGAACTTATTTTACAAATCTCACAAACTTGTAGTCACCCAATAAAATTCAATTGTGGTTATCATATTCATACAGCAACAAACCGCACACTTACACACCCGCCTGTCCGTTCCTCTATACGAGTATGTCTGTCTGTATTTCTGTCCGTCTCAAACCGCTCGATGTTCAACCACGACCGTCATACGCGGGCCAAGCCTCTTAAGTTTTCGTAAATCTATTGTTTTGTGTAAATTTATGTTCATTGTTGTTGTTGTTATTTGTATATGTGTTTGTGTGTCTGGCAACCCCGGCACGCTGAGTTCATAATTCGTCAATGAGGAATTCATCTTTCTGCCATGAGCTGCTTATTTAAGAATGCAACTTGGTCCCTCCATGTATGAATGTGTGTGTTTGTGTGTCTGACTTTTTGTTTTCACCAAAATGTGGGAGTGAAGTTCACTGATATAAAGTACAGCTAACCCACTAAGAAAGTGTATGTTGTTGAAGACTTGCTTGGTACTGTGTTGGAGCTCTTTTGCTGGCATAACCCTTTTATGAAAACACTTTAAAAATACTTTCTACCATAAACTTACGTTGGTAGATTTAAAAATTGCTCAAAAAATGGTTTGTACCACAAACTTCTCACAAATAAATTTGCAAATCACCACCGTTTGGATCTGTTGTATGTATTTCCTACTGGGTCTTACATCCGCACTAACGCCTGTAAATTAATATTTGAAAATATGTCCGTTTGTATGTGTGCGCGCCAAATATGCTGGTTTGCGTAGCTAAAGACACTTTTATTTAGTTTAATTTCAGTTAATTTACACAAATTTATGACAATAAAGCTCAGTGGAAGAGGTGCAGGCGGTCGAGTCTTCTATCACTTATGGTATGTGGTACTCGAAAAGAAAGATAGAAGGCAACAAACAAATACAATACTCTTATTTGTGCTAGATTGTCTCGCTACATAGGCGAACAGTCTGATAAATCACGGGAATTTAAAAAAATATCAAAATTCTGTAATCCCGTAGTTTTATAGGGACTCTGAAATGAGATTATATGCAATCAACACCTCTCAAAACGAAATATCTTTTTTGTGCATCCCTTAGAAAATTTAATCAGATTTTTTGCTTTTCAACTTGATAATTGTATTGTGGTCACTTTTTGATCAAATTTGCATTTTCTTTACATTAAAATTATAATTTGTGTTCATTCTCAGCCCTCTGTATCGTATTTAATTATAGAGCTCGTTGCGTTAAGAACAAAACTTCGTTACCAATATCTTTAAGCAAGGTCAATTCTTCACAGCTATAGAATTCCGCATATCTCTATTTAGTCCCATATGCACTAGTCTAATATAATTCTTTGACCATATTCAATGTTTTGGATGATCCATTTGAGAACCTCAACTAATTTTTAAAGAAAATCTCGCCGTATATCTCGTGCAGCTCACCATTCTATCGACTGCGGTATTCGCCGTTGCTAATGCGCAAAAGACCATAAATCTTCCGCCAAATCTGTCCCAAATTTGCCTTGCCTGAAACTTCGTTTGGTATCGAACGGCTCAGAGAAGTTCTTCCCGATCCTGTTGGAGCTTTTTGTATTGCTCACCATCAGTTTACACGGCCGTATTAATTTTGCAGGGGAATGTGCTGTCAAGCGCAGCTTTGAAATTGAGGAATTGGTAGTGTTGGTCGATCCTCTTTTCACGGGTCTTTTCTAAGTTTTGACGGTCTATTGTTGATTTCCAGGCCTAAAACCACCCTGAAAAGGTCCAATTAGTGTGTTGACGGTGGGCTTAAGTCTTTCACACAATATGCTCGATCCAATCATCGGACATGCTTTCGTTCGACCATATTCTACAAAAAGGCTGATACATACTCCTTATCAGTTCATCACCGCCGTATTTAAGTATGAGCTCGTAGCTCCAACTTCTTCTTTGGCAGTCAATGATGTCCTCTCCATCGTCATAGATTGCGGAATCAGGTTCATCAGGTCCGGGTATTATGCTTTCACTGCCATTCAGCAGGTTCCCTCCATAATTTCATCTGGACTTCAGTCTCTAGAGCCCCTCTGGGAGTTCTACAAAAGTATTCTCCGATCTTGAAACCTTTTGTTAGTCGTCGCATCTTTTCGTAAAATTTTCGAGCATAACCTTTATCAGCAAGCTTCATGTATCATGACATCATGTAAACGGCCGCCGCCACAGTTGATTGTCATTTCAGCCCTTTTATGGTATTTTCCATCACTTTTGCCAGAACTTCCGGCGATAGGTGCTCACATTCTTAACGGATATTGTCTTTAAGAGCTGCAAGAGTCTGAGGCTTGTTGACATAAGCTCCCGACTTCAAAAAGCCCACAAAAAGAAGTCTGGAGCGGTCAAATCAGACGATCTTGCTGACCGCCAAACGGGAGATTAGGCGCCCGGGAAATGCACTATTCAGCATGTTGTGGCTGGTGCAGTGTGTGCCGTTGCATCGTCCTATTGAAACCACATGTTTTTCAATCCCAATTCATCAAGTTGCGGCAAAAAGAACTCGTTGATCATTGCTCTGTAGCACTCAGCGCTTGAGCGTATGTTAGATGCGATTGGCAGTCAGCAGCTAACAGCTGACGCACCGTCTGGACTTTGTACGGAAACATCTTCAAATCTAGTATATCTAGTAATCCGTCGACTGATACCTATTTGACGTGGCACGTCGTCTGGTCGAAGTCGACGGCGCTTCCATGACATCCTCGGCAACAGCAGCAATATTCTCTGCAGAACTACTACTCCGGGGTCTGCCACGCCTGGCAGCATCGCGTGTTATGCCAGTTTCTTCGAGGCGAGCGGTTAAACGTCGCGTCGCAGTGTTTCGCCAGTAGGCGTTGGACGGCCAGGAAATCTGCGACGAAATTCACGTTGTGCTAAAGTCACCGACCGATTATTGCTTAAATAAATAGTTACCAATAACCCGCGTTCTGGAGTAATGTAGCGTACCATTGTTTATTTACGTGTATTTCGCATGTGTTTACTACACAAATGTCAAAACAGAACTGACATAAGAGATCAATTGCGAAATTTATAGCATCTTCTGATAGAAGGATTGCTTTTGCGCCACCCTGTACAAAGAGAGAGAGAGAGAAGTCAATTTGTTTAAACCAAAATCATCACGTTGTTTATAATTTATTCGGGTACTATAAATTTTTCAAAGATTGGACAAATATTATTTTTCAAGATCACTCAATTCTCAACTGCTCAAAGGTGCTTAGGATTCCGCTAGAGAGTCAGCCGCTTCTAGGCTTTCAATACTGTGCGAAAATAGCTCCCTCTGTTTTAAATTTAAACTATTTGAACTCTTTAAACTTATACGAAAGCAGCTATTTCCTCTTTAGGTACAAATTTACACATTTGATGCACAATAACGGCATTTCGAATTGTCCCTTTCTTGTCGAAGCTCTGTTGCTGGCACTTGTATGTATTATTTGTTGTGTCCAAGCGCAGAGCACACCACGAGAACAACGGCATTCCATGGCAGTGAATTCCAGTGCACGAACGAAGAGGAGGGCCGAGCGCACAAACGCTTTCAGCCATTGAGTCTGCGGCAGCCTGGCGGCGGCAACACAATTGTGACAAAAGCTGCAGGAATTGCAGCAACAAATAATAAAAGCAACAGTGGCAAGGCGAGTTAGTAGCTGGAGCGGCTGAAGCAGCGCGGGCAGTAGATCGGCAAAAATGCCGATTCCCATGTATGTGGCGACTTCAAAAACGGCCGACCGCCAGGCGAAAATAACGCGGCACAGCGCGCTGCAAGTATTGCTGCAACAAGCAATGAGGAGGCACGCTCAAGGGCAGAGACGCAGCGCCGAACGAAGATCTACTATACTTGCAACAACTGTAACTGTTGACAACTAAATAACGCGTTAATGTGTTTATTGCGCTGGCAAAGTCTCACGGGACCGACACGGCAAGCCAGCGCTGACAACTTCAATGCGCGCGCGCGCGCTCACGCCCGAAAGGATTAAATCGGCTGGCTAACACAGCTATGTCTTGACTATTGTCGACCAATTACTATTGTTGTTTTTGTTGTTGCTGTGTTTTTGCTATTCGCTATTGTTGCACTATCAACATTATAAGCTAAAACCGTAATCACACAGTGTATTACACGAGTAGTATTTTTTATTGTGACCGCTGCTACCAAATCTGTTGCAACAATAACAGCAATAACACAAAAAAAAATGTCGAAATTGATTGCAGCGTACAGGAAACTAACGCGTTCGAACAATAGCGGTGTTAGGTGTCAAAGCAATTGACTTTGTGCGATCACATTCACAAGCGCGCCGCGCGGCAGCGGCAACGGCTGTTGTGGCAGCGACATGGATGCGCAGCTATGCGCCAAGCAGTCAGTCAGACGCGCTGAGCGGCTGCTATAATGGCCGCGACATTCGTATGCATTTATGTATGTTTGTATACAGGCGCGCGCATGTATGTATGTGTGCGCGCCTAAATGCGCAACTCAATCTTGCGCTTCCTTCTATGCGCGCACTCACTTTCCTAATGGCAGCGCCAGTATTGTCATCGCAAGCTTATTGCTTGTTTTTTTCGTTACTTTTGGTCTCTATCGAACTTTTTCCTCAGCACTTCCCAGCGCGCACACAAAACGTTTAGGCATGCGCATAAAACATGAGTTTGCGCATGCGCACTGTTGCTTATGCGCCGCAGCGACAACAGTTGTGTTGTGCCTAACCGCTTGTCAGTCGGCGCTGTTAAGCAGTCAACCATTGTTGTTATTGTTGGTGTTGTTGCTGTTGCTGTTGGCAACCCGCACTTTGTGTGACAGTTGTTGAAATCGTTTCACACCTTAAAAAATCGCATGGGATATTTTAATGCAACAATCAAAATAAAAAAAATTTACTTTTACAATTCCCAGCTTGGCGCGCGTTCGTTTTGCTTGTAATGCGCATGCGTGCACTTTTCCGCATTTTTCACCAATGTCCGCGGCTAAGCTTGTCGGCATGCAGCTTATTGCTCAGCGCCAGCTTAGTATTGGCCTTAGCGGTGCGGCTGATCTGCTGCCACGGAGCTTCACACAAATATATGTACATACATCTTTACATAGATATGTACATATGCACAAGGCTATCGTTGTCAATAAGAAATTTCGCTTTTTCCCTTCTGCTTAAATTTGAATCAATTTAACTTGCATTCGTCTTTTGTTTGCTTTTGTTGCAAATTCTTTTTATTTGCGCTTTAATTTCGTATGAATAAAACATTGAAATGTCGTTTGATAGTGCGAAGTGCAATTGTTTTGTTACCTGTTGCCGGAGTTACTTTGCGCATGGCTGATGTGTTCCTCGAATCGATCTGGGTGTGAAAGTTGCCAACTTATACAGGGTGTCGCCACAAGTTAGAATGTCTTGAGGTTTGGAAATGATTGAAGATTTTAGCGAAAAGGCAAAGGAAATCCTAACAGTGAAATGAAGGTTACTGAAATCTTAATAAAATACGTCCTTTTAGATATTTAGAAAATATACAAGTATTTCAAGAATCAGCTTCGGTCAGAATAGTATATGAGCGAATATGATATATACGAATTATACGTCGTACAATACAGTACCTTTTAATATTAAAATAGAAAATTGATAAAGAAGTCGTTCTTATGTGTCAATATATTTTCCTGATAGATTGTTTCCTAGCCGAAAGCTATACTTTTTAGTTTGATTTACGGTTTATGAGGAAGAGTTATATGACGGAAGAAGAAAATATACTTTAATTTTATAAATGAATTTTTGGCGAGAAAAAAATTGGTCTTCAACCCGTACCCGAGATCGAGGAGTATCTCCGAAAGAAAGTTGTCTGATAGTGAGTGCTATTTTCCGCTTAAAACTATTTTTGGCCCGAATTGGATGATATGGCCTTGGACGATATGTGATCCCAAAAGGACGGGGCCAGAAGCCACACTGTGAATGTCACAATCGATTTATTGAAAACCGAAGTTGGTGAACGTGTTATCTCACGAACTGGCCCAGTCAATTGGCCGCATCAAAAATTGGGTTCAGCGGCTAAATTTCTGCAAGCGTGCCCGTGGTGACCATGCAAAAGAAACCGAGTTCAATACATAATAACATCATATGTAATTTCGCAGGAATAAAGAATTTCATTGATATTCCAAACCGTGTTTGGCTTATTTAAAAGAATTTGTAGCGTTCTTATTGAAAACGTTAGTAATTATTTCTTATCAAGATATATTTTTTATTGAAAAACAAATTTTATCAAACATTTTTTTTTATCAAAAACCTTATACCTTCGATCATAACTTGACAAATATAAGTATCTATGAAGATATCAGATAAATTTTGTTTCATTACCTTGTATTAGATTCCTTGTCGATAAATAAATTCAAATTATGTATGTATATGTATTAAAGGTTAAAAAAAGAAAAATTCTAAGCTATAGTTGTCTTTAATAATAATATATTCGTTCATTGAATCTTGATATGTTGCGTTGGATTGTAAAGTAATTTTGTATTCTCTTAATAATGGATTACTTGGTGATTCCGAATTTTTCCAAATGAAAATATTAGAAAAATTGCGATTTATTCCTCAAAATAGTCAACTTTAGTTAAAAAAAATTGAATTTCAATTTCTTTAACTCTTCGCTCTCTCTTGTTGTAGGCTTCAATGGTGGCCTTCGTGGCGTCGGCAACCTTCTAATATGATTCAAACTTCTGCTTAGCTATTGATGTTTGCAAGTTTCAAAATAAAATCATTCAACCAAATTGATCATGGTGTCTTTTGGGGTTTTCACGTAATTTGGTGCTGAATCGACCAAACAATTAGACTAGCTGTCTATGACCGATTTGCTTTTCAGCCTATGGAGTAACTTTAACCTTCTTCATAGCAGACTCCCTAGGTGAAGTGTACATTGCTTGGTTTTGAGTGTATAACAGTAGAAACATTCTTCTTTGTAGGTTTGAAACTGCAAAAAAAATTCTTCAGATCTCTCATAACATACCATAAACAATATATAATTTTAAAAACTAATTTATAAATTATAACAGTTCATTTGAAAAGTCCGCAGCCTTAACTTTCAAAAGTCGCGTGTATAAATTTGACAGCTTTCGAATTATTAGTTTCTGAACGATATCATTTTGACTGAAGCCACTTTTATCATTGTGAAAAAATGGTTTAAAAAGAATTTTTATTAATTACCTGGCTGGAAAAGAAGGGACTATCAACAGCAATTGTTACATAGTGTTATTGGACTCTTTGAAGAACGAAAGCACCGAATCATGGCCATATTTGAAGAAAAAAAAATGCTGTTACACCAAGATGTTGAAAGTCAATGACAACGATAACAAAAATCTATGAATTGATTTTTCAATCGCCTCTGCATCTACCTTATTTTCTATATCTGGCTCCAGCGACTACTTCCTGTCTTCAGATCTCAAAAGAACTCTCGCTTGGTTGAATGAAGAAGTGATGGCCGAAATTGAGGCCAATTTGGAAGCAAAGGAAAAATTGTACTAAAAAATGGTATCGAAAAGTTGGACAAAATAGAAAAAATTCTGCCAAAAACAAAGTGTTTTACTATGGCAGACCGGAGACTTGATCTGTTATATGCATATAATAACTTTCTAAATCGAATTCTCAAGTAGGTTTTGAGTTTTAAACGCGTTTTCTTCGAAAAAGCTTCTTCAAGTTTAATGCAGGGATTCTTCTTCTTCATTACTGGTATAGACACCGCTTGCGTGGTTATAGCCGAGTTAGCAACAGCGCGCAAGTCCTTCTCAACCTGACTTTTCAAACGGAATGGAGGTCTTCCTCTGCTTTCACTGGTTGGTACTGTCTTTTAATTTTCTGAACTACAAGTATGTCAATGTCGTCGTATATGTATATCATACAGCTCATCGTCCAATCGAATGCGATATTCGCCGTGGTCAACATTTAAAAAACCATACATCTTTCGCAGAACCTTTCTCTCGAAAACTTGTAGCGTCGACTTACCAAATGAACTTGTAGAATTTGTCTTTGTCTTTGTCGTCGAACGAGGATTTAACTTTTCAATTGCCTACTCAGTCCAAAGCAGCAGCTTTTGGCAAGAATGATCATCTTTATTGGCGTAGACACCAGTTATAGCCGGTAAGATTGATTACTCGGTGAAAAATGATTCCATCGCCATCGAATTTGTTGGGCCAAAAAAAAACATTAATATTTTAAGTAAATTTCTAATTTTTTAAACGCCACTAACTGTATTTGGCAAAAATTTGAATTTCTTTCGACCGTATATGCGATATCTTCTGGTAGAGAACTTTTAAAACGACTTTTAATTCACTTCTCTCACTTTTCAATTAACCCTGTAAACTTACATACAAGTACATTGTTGCAATAGTTGTAATGCGCATAATCCCAATCTGTGTTCCCGCTCTAAGTGCGCATTTTTACAACTTAACGATTTTATTAGAACACAACGAGAGATACATAAATTAGAAATTAATTAAAGCACTAAACAAATGGCAAATGCTGATCGACTTGCAAATAGCGACGAACGCAAAAAAGTTGTTACAAAATATTTATGCCGAACTATGCGCTGTTATGCTATGCACACACACATACATACACATACAAAAAACGTAAAGCATTTGCAGCTGCCGACAAACAAATGCACGAACGGCTGTTGCATATTTACAGGAATGCGCTTTGACAATTTTTTACTTACTGTTGTTGTTGTTGCTTGCTTTTTTGCACTTCAAGGCTGGCAAGGGGAAGTGTTTCAAGGTCTTTTCGGCTTAATGAAAAATTATGAGGGAAATTGCTGACTTAAAAAATATAACACGACTCTTTGTTGTTGCTATAGAAATTCAAAAAAAGTATTTTTGAAATAATTTCACGTTTATTGTTGTGCTGGCCTTTGTTGTTGTAATGTTTTTTTAAACACCTAATATGACACGTGCTCCCTTAAATATTAATGTGCCGTTCTGCAACCCTAAAAATGGAAAATTTTGCACATGTACATATGTATGTGTATATTTGTGTGAGTGTGTATGTCTGTCTAATTGGCTGCATAAGATTTCAATTGGGCGTAATTATAGCGGGCGTGCATAGGCTAATTACATATTAATGCAAAGCGACACATTTTTTATCGAACATTTGTATAAAGAATTTTTAATTTTTTTTTTTTAATTTAAAGTATCAAATTTCACTACTTTTTTTCAAATACTTTTTGCTTTGCTCTCTGCCGCGCGCAAGCTGCAATTTGTTTTGCACACATTTCATAAATGGTTTTGTTAATATTTCGTCGTCATTAGTTGTTGTTGTTATTGTTGGGGGCACATGTCACGAGTCGTTTTGATCGACACGATCGCTTGTCAGCTACAAATTAAATCATTTTCAACACCTTTTCTGACAGTTCATAAAATACATTTGTCATAAAGTCAGTTGTTGTGCGGAAGGCGGCTTGGTAACGGTGCTTTTTGTTGCACATACATAATTTTTTCCAACACTGAAACGTTTGTCGCGCAGTTTTGTTGTCACATACGACCATACATACATATGTATGTACATATACGAGTATATATTATACATATGTGCAGCCAATTTTGGACTACTTTGCTCCTCATATTGTGATTGTTGCTGTTGTAGTTGTGGCAAGGCATTGAAATTCAGTTGCAGTTTTGTCCAGCCAACTTTGGGCCATGTCTGTTAGAATAAAACTCAAATATTTGTTGTTTTTTCATCGTGCTTCGGAGCGAAGTATGCATTGAAATTCGTCGGCGAGATGAGTGGCATAAAGTGAAACAATTCGTGGAGCTACAAGTGAGCGCTGAAGTAAGCGCAGACAAGTGTGATGTTTGAGACTTTTTGAAAGATTATATATTTTCATAAAAAAGGGTAATCAAAAATATTTATTTTTAGGAAAGACTTTGGGTTAGGTTGGGTGCTGATCCAAAGGTCGCACTTGGACTTCTCCTTCTTCTTCTTTATTGGCAGAGACAACGCTTATGCGGTTATAGCCGAGTTTACAACAGCGCACCAGTCGTCCTTCCTTTTCGCTGTTTGGTGCCAATTGTAGATTCCAAGGGGAGCCAGGTCCTTCAACTTCTTTCCAACGCAGTGGAGGTTTCCCTCTTCCCTCGGCGAGTACTGCATCGAATACTCTTAGAGCGGGAGTGTTTTCATCTATTCGGATGACATGACCTATCCATCGTAGCCGCGGTCTTTTAATTCGCTGAACTAGGCCAATGTCGTCGTATAGATGATCGTTCCATCGAATGCGATATTCACCGTTGCCAATGCGCAAAGGACCATAAGTCTTCCACAGAAACGTTCTCTCGAAAAGTCGGAACGCCTACTCATCACATATTGGCATCGTCCATGCCAGCAAAGAAAGCCTTGAGATATTTTCACCTCGTTTTCATCCATACAATTTCTGCAGCTGGCATCTGGTAAAGTGTTCTTTTGGAACACTCACATCCAAAGCGAAGATAGCAGTACTGGGGGTAAAGAGCTCATTGGACCTCTTACTATCGATCTCGGATAAAAGTATTCCCATGAGCTTATGGTGACCCAGCGCTCTCGTGGAGTGACAAGCTCTCATGGAATACTGTATCCTGTAATGGAAAACATGAGGAAAGTGGAGCACCGATCCGTTCCCATGCTACTGAGAGGACGGCTAGGGTACATTTCATTACTAGTTCTTCAGCTTTATAGTTGCCTGCGATCTCGCTTTGACCTGGCGCCTATACATTAAATACTTTACTTTTATGAGCAAAGCTTTAAATGGTCATAGTTGAGAAAAAGAACTCTTCAAATTGAAGTGAGCGATACAGAATATGCGACTACACATGAGCTCATTTTCCCTCATCACAACGCTTGCCTCAACATTTGAGAACAACATGCAGGAAGACAACACACATTCGGATACCACACTCAACAAGATAACAACATCGACACCAACTCGAGGTTCCCCACTATTTTAAAGAAAAAAACGCATAAACTTCATATTTAATGGATACCGTATATTATCGTTCGAAATAATATTCCTTGGCATTTCTTTTTTGAAGATTATCTCCTTTAAATGTTGACTGCGGCTACGTCTCAGATTGTTCATCCGTTGAGTTTTATTTTCGACGACTCGTTCGAGCATTTCGACTGGTAACTGGCGAATGACACGCGTGATGCTTTGCTCTAAGGCCTCAATCGAAGCGGGATTGTCCGCAGAGGCTTCAGACTTTACATATGTGTGTAATTGGCGCTTCAATTTCAGGTCAAATAGTCGGTCATCATCAAATTCTCATCGGCATCATTTTTAAAGAAATATGGATCGATGATTCCACTGACCCTCAAACCATCCAAAACCGTTGTGTTTTCTGAATGAAATGACATCTCTTGAACCTCTTCAGGTTGGTGTTCATCCCAAATTCAACAACTTTGCTTGTTTACATACAGGGTAGGCCATTTAAAGTTGACCCATCTGGCAACGCTGTAACTTTTAACAGCGCTGACAAATCGGCTAATGTCATACCGCGTTAGAAGCGTCATTCGAAGACAATTTATACCATGGAACAGTACACTCCAAAAGAACGCGCTGAAATTGTTCAGCTTTATATTCAAAATAACTTTTCAATTGTGTTAACTCAACGTGCGTTTCGCAAAAAAAATAAAGTGAAAAGTGCTCCAGTTAAGAACACAATTAAGTCTTTATACGCAAAATTTGTGAACACCGGTAATCTCAGTAATGCCAGTCATGCATCCAGACAACGCACAAGACGTTCTGATGAAAATATCGAAGCTGTACGAGCCAGTATTGAGGAGACTCCATCGACATCGAGTTATCGCCGCTCTCAGGAATTAGACATCTCTCGCACCACTCTCCGACGCATAATTCATAAAGATTTGAAGATGTTTCCATATAAAATTCAAATGGCACAAAAACTAAACCCAGCTGATTATCCGCGACGCCTTAATTTTGGCAAATGGGCCATCGAAATGGCTGATATCGAAAAATGGTGATGTTGACTGGCCACCGAGATCACCAGATTTGACGCCACCAGACTTTTATTTGTGGGATTATTTGAAATCCAAGGTATACGCTAATAAGCCAAAGACCTTAGCTCAACTGAAAGCCAACATTCGACGTGAAACAGCCGCCATATCATCCGAAACATTGGCCAAAGTCATAGAAAATGTCGAAAAAAGAGTGCATTTAGCTGTCAAAGCTAAAGGTGCCCATTTACGCGATCTAATTTTTAAATATTAGCTGAAACAAATCCCCTTGGACCAAAATAAATTATTTTTGAAATGAACAAAAAACATTGTTTTCTTTTGTTCTTTTTTTTAGAAACAAATGGGTCAACTTTAAATGGCCTACCCTGTACTTATTAAGCCAAAAATTGCTGAATAAAATTTGGCTTGATAAGATGTCGGATCTTCTTGGAACTTTTCATGACACTATGGAGTGAAGCGCTGTCGCTTTGAAAGTTCGAGGGGATTCAGTTCTTGCATCAGTTGTATTTTGTAAGCTTTCAATATAAGATATCGACATAAAATGCGCCAAGTTGTTCCACATGTCAGCCCGAAAATTATGCGTGATCTGTCAAAAAATGCTATTGGAAAAAAGACTTCTATGGCTACTATTTTTTCATCTGGTGAGAGCTGAGAAAGAGTATCCACCTCCGAACTATATGGATGAGGAAAATCCTACGAAGGTAGCAGACTTCATTCAAATGAAGTATTTAGGCTTCTTGATTATGACTTTATGACTTGAAGTCTTTTAATGGATACTTAGTTTCTCTTTTTAATAAATAACTTAAGGTAACCCAAAAATTTATTGTGATTTCTAAGGATTTCGTAAAATTAGGCCTTCTAAACGACCAATTGTTCCACTTCGGTTTTCATCGCCAACTGACAAGTGTATATCTTCTTGTTGCGAAAACCAGACACCTTAACAAAGTTATTTTGGCAACGTACGATAAATAATACAATGCTTTGACAAAATGCAATAAAAATAAACCAACAACAAAAGCAAAAACTCAATAAAAATGGTAGTACGCAAGCAAAAAGAACAGATCACAAGTCAACTATGCAGTCGACCCGCCAAAGTCCATACAGTGCGACTTCAACGACCTCCAGTCGAACGACGAACAAGCTTCCCTTGTGCGTAAGCGCGTACGACAAATACTACGCACAGCCAGCACTGCAATCGATATGTGGCCGATATGAGACGTGCTTGCGCAGATGCTCCACTTTGATCAGGTCATCACCGGCGACACATCGTTCATCATTCCATGGGCGAGAGAGAGAATCGAGTCCTTCGCGCACCGGCCGTCAGTGGCTGAAGCATGTTGCATTGCCGGCTGCTGCTGCTGGAGACATTGCACAGTAGCAGCAGAGCAACAATAAATGCGCAGCACGCCAAGAACGAAGTGGACGATGGACACGGCTGCTTAGTGGCTTGAAATCAAACGGACGCAAGTAAAACACGGCACAGTTTCTGAAAGGCAGCACCGGCAAGCAGGCAGGCTTACGACAATGTCTTACGTGACCATCTCTGCCGACATACTTGTTTAGCCAGTATTCGCACGGCTGCACGTGATGCCGTCGACCAAAGTCGCTAGTCAGCCGGCCGCAGCCAACAGCGTGTCTTTGATGGATGCATTTCAGGAATAACTTCAAAAATTTTTTGTTCAAAATTCTTTTGTGCCTTTTTTCACTCCGCTTCTGTATTAAGTATAGCCTGTGCAGTTTTTCGTTACTTCGTGCTGTTGTTGTTGCTGTTCTTTGAATAATTTTTGTAGCTGATACTCATACGATTGATGCTTGCTACTGTTTTGTCGAAGTTCGATCACCAATTTGGCATGACAAGCTGCCTCTGGTCGGACAGCAGCAATCGGCAGCCGGCAGCCGTTGGTGATCACTGTCGCCCCGTTGTGTCCCGTCGCCGTTTACACATGAAACTTTGCCATATCACATGAAACTGTTCAGTTTGCTGTCACCAAAGACTCCCGCATTCGTAGCGCTGTAGTCTTCATATCCTTAAGCGTCTGTGCGCAGCCATCAACGGCAATTGCCCATAAAGTGCGCGCGCACGATCTCCATTCCCACCGCTCCAATAATGCACCCACCACAGCCATCAACTGTCTGCGTTGATCCGTTTTACGAAATGAAACTGGAATGCGTCATTTTTACGAGGAAATTCTTACCATTTGTGAATCCTTCACGAGTTTTTTCTTCGCTTATTTATTTCGTTTTGTTTCGACCAATTGCTTGGTGTTGCCCGTTTATTGGCCTGTCTTTTTCCATTTAGTGAGATGACTAAATATTGCGGCAGAAAAATATGGTTACTGCAGGCTTTTTTGTGGTTTATGTTAATGGAAATAAATAAATTTAGATTTTAAGTGATTTATTTATGGCATATAATCGCAGAAGAAAACAAAATGAATTTTTATTATATGATCAAATTTGAACCGGAAAATTAAAAATAAATAGATTTTAATACAAATCTTTATTAACCCTGAACCTACAAAAGCATACCAACCCTTCATTCATTTTCCACACACTCTTCATAAACCCCGGTTGGTATGACCTTCAATGCCTTCGAATTGTGATGTTTTCGCTTTCAGCAGCTTTGACATCATATTCATAAAAGCCTGCATCGTCCTCAGCTATGATGCGTTTGTTGAATGTAAGTTCCGTAGCATCGTTCCTTTTGCAACCTTTTCTCGACGTCTTTTTTGTAAAATATTCAGATCTTTGACACAAGTTAACATTGACATGCTTCATATCATGGCCTTCTTTGGATGTGCTGAACATGAGATCACACGATCATAAAAAAGATTTTATCAAACTGGGAAAAAACTTTTTATCAATTCGGTTTGCGTTCGCAGTTTCTTGTCCATTGACAACGTCTGAGTCAAATTTAATGATATTATACTCCCGCAAAATGTTGCACAGAGTCCAAACAGCGTCTCTCTCACAGAAGTGCCCATAGTGTCGAGAATATTGCTGCCACTAGCGCATCAATTGACGTAGACCCAAATCAGTCTCTCACACTTGTTCTCAAGCGTTGGGCATGTCTCTGACGTCGTTGTGACCAATTTTGCGAAAAGATCTTGGCCTACATCCTTACGGGATTAAATCGACGTAAGCACTATAGCCGCTTGACCACCAGAATCGTCGTATGTTTTTAAATTGGGCTGAGCAACAACTTGAAAATTAAGCGGATTTTCATAGAAAATCATCTTCAGTGATGTGGCTCATTTCTAGCTGAATGGCTTTGTATTTAAGCAAAATATGCATTATTGGTGAGACAGCAATCCACACGTACTCCATTAGTCACCATTGCATCCCTATAAAAGTATGGTTTGGTGCGCTTTATGGACCGGAAGCGTCTTTGTGCGGTACTTCTAGCGTGACGATCAAGACCGGCACGTTACTGTGAATGCGAATCACTAGCGCTCAATAATAACCGAATATTTTTGGCCCGAATTTAATGATATGGACTTGTCAAGTCTGGTCTATGCCAACAACCCAGCAACGATTGGTGAATAAATCGTCGAAAATTGAGTTCAGCGTCTGGTCTTCTGCAAGCGTGCCCATGGTGGTCACGCAAAAGAAGTCGAGTTTCTTACATAAAGGTATCGAATGCTTTAGGAGCGCTCTTATTGAAAAAACCCTATATACATATGTATAACTGATCAGCATGATGAGCTGAGTTTATTTAGTCATGTCCATTTTTCTGTACAAATATACAAACTGAACGATTTGAATCAAGTCTTTGTGAGGGAAACTTCTTATTTATCAAGATATCTTCAAGCAATTTCAGTGCATTCTCCGAAGAAATTGCACAGATGGGATCATAAGCTGTTTGGTATATGGCTGTCGTGCGCTTCGGAATTAAGGATGTTAATGTTTATTATTAGTTTTTTTGGAAGTCCGAAGAGGTCCGTGTACTTCAGAGTGAAGAAAATTCCACCGATTATATCATAATATTATAAAAAGAGATACACTAAGCGCTGGGGTCTGAACCAGAAAGACCGTTTGTAACATAAACACTACATTATATGGTATATATTGCATAGATCGACGCATTTTTCAGACTTCTTACGAGAACTAAGCAGTTTAAAAGCAAGGAGATCGTATATTTCGCTTAGTTTTGAAGCGCTTTGCCAACGGTAGCTTTTTCAATTGTTTACTTTATATTTATTTATTTTTTTATTTTAAGCTATATATAAATGTATAAGTATGTATATACATATATGTGTATAATATGGATAAAAAGCGCCGCGGCGGACAAACGAAGAGAAGAATTGCCGGAATCTGAAGGAATTCCATCAAAAGAATTGCGCTGGGAATTTCGCATTTTTTCCAAGCGTTCATATGTATGTGTGTGTAAGCATCTTTGAGTGTGTATGTGTATTGAAGCACTTTGTGCGCGGCTTTGTCAACAATAAGTAGCAGCAAGTCGCGAGCGTACACCAACAAAAGCAACACTGTCATTGAACGAACGTTGGGGGCTTGCGTGTGTCGAAATATGCCTTTGTGCGTTTGTTTGCGTTGCTGCTGAATGTGTGTGAAGTGTGCGCAGGCGCGCGCTTTTTTACCCACATACCGCCTTACGTATTACAAGTAACTGTGTGTATGTGTGCGCGCGCGTGGAAGTGCATTGTGTGCGAATATTGTCTACAATGCACTCGACTTATAGCGGTCATTGTCACCCTGTCGGTTTACACAAGACAAATGTGCCATTGTTTAACGAAATCGCAAAGCAAAATAAAAGTACAAATAAAGGGTGATTTTTTAAGAGCTTGATAACTTTTTAAAAAAAAAAAACGCATAAAATTTGCAAAATCTCATCGGTTCTTTATTTGAAACGTTAGATTGGTTCATGACATTTACTTTTTGAAGATAATTTCATTTAAATGTTGACCGCGGCTGCGTCTTAGGTGGTCCATTCGGAAAGTCCAATTTTGGGCAACTTTTTCGAGCATTTCGGCCGGAATAGCCCGAATTTCTTCGGAAATGTTGTCTTCCAAAGCTGGAATAGTTGCTGGCTTATTTCTGTAGACTTTAGACTTGACGTAGCCCCACAAAAAATAGTCTAAAGGCGTTAAATCGCATGATCTTGGTGGCCAACTTACGGGTCCATTTCTTGAGATGAATTGTTGTCCGAAGTTTTCCCTCAAAATGCCCATAGAATCGCGAGCTGTGTGGCATGTAGCGCCATCTTGTTGAAACCACATGTCAACCAAGTTCAGTTCTTCCATTTTTGGCAACAAAAAGTTTGTTAGCATCGAACGATAGCGATCGCCATTCACCGTAACGTTGCGTCCAACAGCATCTTTGAAAAAATACGGTCCAATGATTCCACCAGCGTACAAACCACACCAAACAGTGCATTTTTCGGGATGCATGGGCAGTTCTTGAACGGCTTCTGGTTGCTCTTCACCCCAAATGCGGCAATTTTGCTTATTTACGTAGCCATTCAACCAGAAATGAGCCTCATCGCTGAACAAAACACGCACGCGAAACACATTTCGAACCGAACACTGATTTTGGTAATAAAATTCAATGATTTGCAAGCGTTGCTCGTTAGTAAGTCTATTCATGATGAAATGTCAAAGCATACTGAGCATCTTTCTCTTTGACACCATGTCTGAAATCCCACGTGATCTGTCAAATACTAATGCATGAAAATCCTAACCTCAAAAAAATCACCCGTTACAAATACGAATCAAATAAAACAAAAAGCGCACGCAACAACAACAACAAATTGTAGGAAAAACGGAAAATTGTTAATGAAAATGAAAAGCGCGCAATCAAAGCGAATTAAAAGCGCAAACGCGGTGCGCGCGGCAGTACAAGAAACAGCAGTCGGTTGGAAAAATAATGCATGACTAAATGAAAATATTTTGCCACGACGCGCGCGGCAACAAACACACATACATACATGGCGCGCATGACTAGCCGCCGCTCGCTGCGCTTTTGCGACGCGCATGCGTGTCACAAGCAGCGTTGCGCTCACTGACTGTGTTGTCGGTGCGCGCCGCGCCGCATGTTGCCATGTAACCGCGTTGCCGCGCGCAACCAGTGCAACGCATTACAGCAACCGGTGGCATAGCGGTGCGCTGTAAGCAATTTATTCTCCATGGCATTGCCAGCGTTTGGTGGCCCAAGCGCGCCACCGGATGGCCACTGTAGCGCACAGGTGCGCATAGCCAATGCCAAGACACAGCTGTTGTGAGGGTCAGTTCGCGTACGCCGGAGCGCATGCGCAAACAATTCATCAATAATTCTGATGTTGCTTTTGACTTTGATTATAAACGGCATTATGATTAGGTTCTATTGGAGTGGCAATCGCATAACCCTTTCCAAGAAACCCTGTGATGTCTCGGTTATTCTTATTTGTTTTGGTTTTTGATATTTTCTCTGCTGCATCATCAATATCACTCAGTCGCTGATGGTGTTGGCTTCACTTTGTCGCCTGCGGCACGAAATTGTTTCGTCAAATTGTGCGGCACACAATGGACAAATATTTTACAATAACAGCGGCTGGCAGCAACAATAAAAGAACAATGGGCTGTAGCATTGTCGAAGCGCGGTGTTGTCACCAAACCGAACAACTTCAGCAACGGCCACTAAAGCTGCGCTGATAGGTCGTTGTGAGTAAGTCAATTTACAGTGTTGGATTTAGAATTTGTTTCAGCGTTCACAAAATATGTTGTAAATAAATAAAAACCCGTGAAATTGATGAATGAAATACTTATATTGTAAAAAGGCGAAGTTTCATGTCTTTAAAATCGGTCCGACTACTAGGCTCCTTGGTAGCCAAAGTACAATATTTTAATAACATATATTTTCTATGAACAAATTTAGTTACGATCTACAACTAATAAACCCACTGTCCTGATCTTTTGAGCTTAATACTTGACGTTTATCGCTGCTTCACCAGCGTTCACGTAATTCGGTAGCTCAATAAGCATGCTTTACCATTATTCACAACTCTTTTGCAATGAAAAAGTGAAAAAAGCTCTATACATACATAGTATATATAATGTGTGTAAAATGCGGGTTTTGAATCACCGAACTCGGCAACAGAAATCCCCTTTTGTGTTTCGATAACCAAGTGGCAGCAGCAAAAATTTTAGTTAAAATATTTAGTAAACGAAATGTGTATTTACTTAGTTATATACTTAGAAGTTCTCAGTCCTCTATTTCATAATAAAAATATAGCCGGTTGTAGCCAAAGGCAAGAAAGTGTGCTGGAGTGACAAAAACCTACACTTTCACGTATTTCAACACAAAATTTTATTATTGCTTTCAAAATAAGCTTCTTTTGAGCCAATACAAGCATACCGCTAATTCAATTTTCGATCTACTTGTTATAAGTCTCGGTTAGAATGGCTTTGCTAACGCGTGATTCGCTAGATTGTTGAAGAGTTTCGACGTAATATCCATAAATCAATGTCTCTTCTCCTTTGACACGTTTAATTTCCAAAATTTTAACAAAAATGTGTTGAGTCGATCAATAAAAGATGAGAAGATCCACTTCGTTGAATGCTTTGCGCCACTTAAATGTTTGTGTTCCTGATAAAAAAGACTCCCCAAAACATTTCTCTAATATTTTCAGTAATTTCGCAACCGTGATTCCATTCTTCCTCTTTATCGGCGTTCTTTTTCACTATTTGGCACCACTTCGGTATACCAAGCGCAGCTAGGTCCTTCTCCATTTGATCCATGAACAGAGTGGAGGTCTTCCTCTTCCTCTGCTTCCTCCAGCGAAATACTCCGTCGAATACCCTCAGAGATGGGGTGTTTTCATCCATTCGGACGATATGACCTAGACAGCACAATGTCAATGTTGCCGAATATTTCGTTCCATCGGCCGTGGAACCCGCCGGTGCCAATGCACAAAGGACGATACATTTTCCGCAAAACCTTTCTGTCAATTTCTTTTAAGGCCGACTCATCAGAAGAGGTCATTGTACATGCGTTTGCACCTGGGGATAACTGTTTGGTTGATGACAGGAAATATTTCGTCTCGTCCTCGTTGACAACCAGACTTTTATATTCAGTCTGGAAAGTATTGGTATCGAACGGCTTAAAGAGATCCTTCCGAGCTTACACAGCCATATTAGCTTTGCGGGGATATTAAGTTCAGACAAAGCGGGGTTTTCCTGTCACGGGTCTTTTCCAAGATTTGGCGCATGCAGAAAATCTGTTCGATTGTAAATCCACACTGATTAGATCCAATCAGCTTAATAACGGTGGACTGGAGTCTTTCACACACTACGCTCAATAAGATCTTATATGCGATATTAAAGAGGCTTATCTCATGGCAATTGGGACAGATTGTGGGGTTCCACTTTTTGCAGATTAGGTAGATCACACTGAGGATCCAATCGTCGGGCATGCTTTCATCCAATCATATCTTGCGTAGCTGATGCATGCACCTTGTCAGTTCTTCACCTGCCGCTGTCGCTTTGTTGTACTTCGGGGGGTAATTGCTATTTGTACCTCAACCTAACTATAGCAATGGAACATCTACTCAACCGCCATTGAGTGGGGAATCGGGTTTGCCATCTCCAGATGTCACTCTTTCACTGCTGTTCTGCAAGATGGAGAAGTTTTCCCTTCATAGCTTCAGTTCGTTCTGAGTTCTTTCGTTAGTTGGCGCATCTTTTCGAGCATAACCCCTGTCGGCCAGCTTCGGCCTATTTCTGTTTTTGTCTACCCACCACTCGTTTTGTGGTCGATCGCAACAACCTTCATCGTACCAGCTTTCCTTTCGACCTTTACGAAAACCAATGATTTCGCTTGTAGCTGCAGTCCCACAGTTCCCTTATACCAAGTTGCTGATGAGGGTTTTCAGAAAGCAGGAGTGCAAGTCGTGTCGCAAGCTATTGTTTGTTTTTCATTGGATCGCACAAAATTCACGTTATCATCATGTCGTTCCAATATTTGCATTAAATTTGTAATTTTTAGTTCCGATGTTGGGATGATTTGCAACCTTATGTAATATAGACCCTCCAGAGCAAGCTGGATGCGCCCACTTATATTATTATATGGATTTATAACGTCATTGCGGGAGGCATTAAACCCTTTCGTTTTTTTTTTAAATTAGCAACTAAAATTTTAATTTTTTTAACAAATAAAATTAACTTGAATCAAATCCGTTTAAATTAACAGTACTTTTCAGCTTATGAAATCAAATAATTACTTTACACTTGAAAGCAGAATTTTTATGCCATTTGCTAAGAGTCCTTCTGAAATTTCAAATGGGCGCAGACCGGCGTTAAAACACAATAACGATGGCTCACACTAACACATATACCACACACCTCGCGTTAAATGAATAATGCTACAAAAGTTAAGTGTTCCATTTAAAACTTCAACAAACTCAGCATACAAGTGCATGCAGATAGACTGGCGAAAGAACGTAGGAGAGGGATATTGACGGGTAGCGCTCATGCGGATGTGTTTTACAAAAGATGACTTCACAATTGTTACACAGTTGCAGCGGAAGGAAGCATAAAATCTGTTCCATTAATCACGAAGAATGCAACAGGATATGACAGGAGCGCACACACAGCGTGCGGGAGGTGGGGGGCGGACGGGTAGTGCGCTGAAACCAGGCTAATGGTGTTGTTGCGGAGCGAAAAAGAGAATAAGAGAAAGCGTAGAGCAAAAACGTCTGTGTGTGAAAGCTGTAGAGTGCTTTATGTGTGTGTGTGTGCCGTGTGCTATCCAAAGGCTTCTTAATAGACTTCTTTCTGTGTCGGCGTCACATTAGTCGTCATGTGATTGCGCCATTATGTGCTCAAATGAATTTTCATATTTCATCAGCCCATTGCAACATTCATTTTGTATATCATATGCTATATACTCTCACATACTATATATGTATGTATATATACCGATACATATACATCACGTTTTGTGTATTATTTCAAGCGCCCTGAAGTGGTTTCAAATGAAGTGAATCCCTTTTGCAACACACTCATATTGCTCCTGCCGCAAATACTCTGGGTAGCGATGCGACCAAAAATAATTCATTCGTGGCAGAAAAATGCAGTCAGAGGCACCTTCACTTCGTTTCTTCGTTCTTCAAATGAGATGCACGAAGTCACTTAGGTTTTCAAGTGGCCAAGAAGCGTGCGTATGACAGCTCGCAAGCAATGTAAGTTAGCTTTAAAATTTCTAAAAAATTGGCTTTAATACTTACCAATTATTTGTGCTCTAGAAAGGTAGCTGAGTGGCTAAGTATTTTTATTTTCTTTTTATATATCGGTCGCAGCAAAAAGGGGAGGTTAGTAATTCGTTTAAGGAAATTGTGGAAATACATTTAAAACTCTTCAAGGTAGTACAAAGTTTATTAAGCGCAAAGACTGGTTACGTGGTTATAGCTGAGTTTACAACAGTGCGCCAGTCGTTTTTCCTTTTAGATATGCATTTGGCGCCAATTAGGGACTTGTTGTTGGTGTTAATGCTGGTTCCAAGATAGACGAAATTATCTACGACCTCGAAGTTATGATTATTGTTAGATGACAGTAGATATTTCGTATTTTCTCCATTCACAACCAGATAAATTGCTTCGCTACCTTATCCAGTTTGGAAAAAGCAGAATTAACGGCGCGATTGAGATGACATCAATATCGAACGCAGTTTTGAAATCAACGAAGAGAAAGGAATGTCCGCTCCATCGTCATCGATTAGGGGATTGGGTTCACCATCTCCAGGTATTATTTTTTCACTGCCATTCAGCAGACTGCAGAAGTGTTCCCTCCATAATTTTAGTATGTTCAGGACATTAGTAACTAGATCCCCTCTAGGGTTCCATAAGGTAACATAAAATTACTAAGCAATAATCTGGGAAAAATCTATGAACCCATGATGCCACACTGCCGTCTGAAAGTGAGCGCTATTGGCACAATCACTCTGGAAAAAGATCGCAATAGTGAGCTCAATCCGAAGAAGTTTGCTGGGTGATTTTGGGACTATCGGCGAAATATTAAACCACTGGTACATAACAAAAGCCAAGGGACAGTCGGTACAGTAAGCTGCACCCTTCAAACCTACTCCAGCAGACGTATCTAGAAGCTGTCTTATAAAAGTGCGGAAAGATCCACTGCTTTCTGATATTCTTAGGTTTGATGTACATGCTTTACCTTCAGGAGAGCCAACGTTTTGTCTTCAAACCTGATGAAATCACTCGTTAGATAGAAATTCGAGCCGAATAAAGAGTTTATCGCTGTCGCGAAAGCCTCCAGTAAATGCATGTGTCAAATACAATCAACTTAAAGGAAACTATATCGAGAAATTAATTGCGATTTTTCTACAATTTAATTGTCTTTTGTGGTCTTAACACATATCGAATCGAATCGAATATGTTTCGACTCTATATAACCACAATAAACATATCATCAGATCAGCGGTTCTTCATCGATGGCTTTTAGTAGTGCAAATTTAGGACGGAGATAATTTAACTCAAAAAATCAAGTGAACTTCGGATTTAAAAAACACATAAATAAGGTGTGAGTTGCATAGAAAATTAAACCGGTTTTTTACTGAAAATCGAATTGTCCATGCAACTTTTCACGATTTAGCAATCTCGGTATACTTTAAAGAAGCAATTCTTCGATTGAATGTATCCCTTCAGAGTTACTAAAATTGTGAGCAAAGTACTTTACATATCACTACAGTATACAACTATTTCATGCGATGGCGAGTATAGCCAGGTACAAGCGATCCCACTTCAACTGGGTGCTAGGTCCCAAAGGCATCGATGGCAGTGAGAGAGTTGACAAGATTGCCAATAGTGTCATCAGAAAATTTGATAAATATTGGTAAGCCCATGCATTGTTTTTACAACGATTTTGACAGGAGCGTGGCAAGGAAGATCAAAATGCGAAGGAAGGACTTACCTGGTTATAAAACTGCAATCTTTAAACGATATGGTTATAAAACTGCAATCTTTAAACGATAGATCAGAAATATATAAATAAATATATATACTGGCACGCGATTGAAAGGATTGTGGTAATAGATTGGAATACTTACTTATCACAGTCTGGTGACGGCACACGGCTGCAACATGGGAATGACAGAGCGATAAGACTGCAGAAAAGTCAATAGCAAGGCACCAGGCAAACTATGGAACATCTCCTGTACACTTTTTCCGCATTAGCGAAGAAACGCATCAAGCATTTGGGGTCTAACGTTATAAGACACTGGAAGAGGCGTCTGGCATCGCTAAGGACCTAAATCAGTCTATGTGTAGATTATTAGCCTACCCGACTAACCTAACCCAATCATAACCTAAAAATATCGCTTTTACAAAATTTGCTAAAAATCTATAAAAATATTTTTGCCGAGAGAATCAGAATGAGGACATTTTTAGAAATGTTCTCGAATATTTTTTTCTGAATGTATAAGAAATACTTATTTTTTATAGTTGTGCTAATCTTTCCTCAAAGAGGGTGGCCAGGTACACTTCAAAAATGCTACAAATGTACATACGCGCAGGTACATAACTCACATAACTTATTCAACTAGTCGTTGGCCGGGCAGCGCTAGCACTTAATTTGTATGCCACACACAATTTCAGTTGTTGCCAATTAATTAGTAAATTATTCGCCAAGCTATTTGACCATATACTACAAGCGCACACACACACATACAATCACACAAACCCATATACATATATATATGCTTATAAGCAGACAAAACGCAGATATTGCACTCAAAGTGCAACAACAACAACAACAATAGTAACACAACAACATGTTGCACGATTGCTATGATACATTTGTTGTGCGCTGCTTGCATATTGCGCGCTGCCGACGAACCGAACAATGTCTTAAGCAGACAGTCAGTCAGTCGCTAGATATGTATTTGTGTGTGTATATTGTGGCAGCGATGCAAACGCATTGCTACACTTTTGCCATATTTGTGCGGTGTCCTTTTGTGGTTATGAAATTGCAAATCAAAGCCAACGGATCAATGCGCGTGCGCGCAATCACCTGGATGTATATATATAAAAATATATATGTTATACGTCGGAGGTATCTATGCAGCTTTATGCATGTATATGTGTATGCGTGTGAGTTTATCTTAGCAATGTGTAGAGTTGCTCCTGTTGTTGCCAGCGATATGTCGCTCGTTCAGCAGCGGCGGCGGCACCAACGTGAAGCGCCCAAGTCGGTCACAATTGCAGACACGTGCTCGACTGTGCGCTACCCCAATTCGGCGGAATAGTCATTAGCAATAGGAGCTAGCTAGCTCGACTAGCTGCTAGCCCGCACATGGCAATTGTTCTATATCTATTTTTGTAGGTGTGTGAGTGTGTGTGTGTTGATTGCTGTCTATTTACTCGCCACAGTCCTGATAATTTAATAATAAAAGTCAATCATGATAGGTAAATCGTTACTTAGGTAATATAGTGTATATGTATACATAATATACATACATACATATATATATATTTAGGTATAAATATCAGCTCCCCCCATACCTTAGTGGTCCATACTCTTACTTATACAAATAACTCCGCTACCCACTACTACTAGTGTGTGTGTGTGGGCCTCCATCTACTCTTACTTTCTCGTTTAGCTGCGCTGCGCATGCGCGCCAAACAATTTGTTAAACCACTATAAAATTGACGAGCGCATTGCATATTAAGTGGAGCACCCAAGTAATTTAATGCGAACTGCGTTGTTGTCATAGATATAGTTACCATATATATACATATGTTAGGCAGTGCCTTGCCACCCTTTTGGTGTTGCGCATTTTATTCGTTTAATGCAATTATTTATTTTTTAAGTCCCATTTATTAGAATACTAGATGACTTGGCACGTTTGCGTCATCAGTTTAAGAACTTATTCACACACAAATTAAAATTAAATTAATGCCCTTTAGTCCCTCATGCTTAGCACTTCACTTAGCCGAGTGTTTTTGTTGGCAAATCAGTCGCATAATTATTGCTATATGGCGTTCCGTTGAATTTTATGGTGTACAGTACCGCATTTTGTAATACGCATGCGTACATATATGTGTGTGTGTGTAGACTAATCAATTATCAATTAACAAATAACAATTAACGAGATCACACGTGAGCATGTTAAATGGTTTTCTAAGTATCCTGGGACAAGCAGCTGATAATGCTGCGCCTAATCGCTTGGGAAATTGCTTTTTGCCATGTTGGTGTTATTCGGTTGGTTAGTCTGGTTTATCTCGTAAATTCTAACACAGGTGATCAATAATTGTGACTAAGTGACGTGAGATAATCCTTGAGATTACCTTCAAACTTGTAGTGCAATAAAAATATTGAGATGCTCGTCGATTAAGTGTAATACTGTGACCATAACGTGCGAGATCTCCAGTGTTGTAAGGAAATACGAGTATTTTAATGCTTTTTCCGGAATTAAGCGGCTAGAAATGCTTCATTTTATTAGTCGGTGTGATAAAATTGAAGCCAAATGCAGTGTAATGTAATAGACTGACATTTCTAGCTAATCGTCTCAGATGGTTCATCCATATAGTCCAATTTCGATGACGCGTGATGCTTTGCTCGAAGGCCTCAATCGAAGCGGAATTGTATAGACTTTACATATCACACAAGAAAAAGTTTAGCGATGTGATATCACATCTCTCTCTCAATAAATTGATGTGATGGATGGGAAGTGGCGTCGTCATATTAAAACAAATTTCGCCGAGATCACGAGTTTAAATTTAAAGTCTGTTATCATGGCGCTATAATGGTCGCCATGACGTCTACTTTCTAACCGGCAACATTTTTTAAGAAATATAAACCTATTGTTCCACCGGCCCACAAACCACACCAAACCTTAGTTTTTCTGGATAAAATGGCAGCTCTTGAATCTCCTCAAGTTGCTTTTCGTCCGAAAAGCGCAAATTTTGCTTGTTTATATACCCATTGAACCAGAAATGGTTTTCATCGCTGAGCAAACCTTGCATGAAAAACGTCGGATGTTCTTGGGACTTTTCAAGATCCCATTCAGTTCTTGCACAAGCTGTATTTTGTACGCTTTCAGAAGACGGAATTCGTTCCATACGTCAGTCCGAGTTGCTGCGAACGCTGAATCGACTCTCGCCGGTCTTCGAATACACTTTCAGCTACGGATGAGATATTTTCTTCACTGCGTGCTCGACGTGGCCTTTTCGATCGAATATTATCCAATAATGAATGCTGTGTCTCAAAATGGGTGATGATGTAGCGAAAGTACTCTCAACAATAATGAACAAAAATAACATGAAAAGAGGCATTGAAAAAGTTACATCTACTTGGATCACCCGTTAAATTGAACTTTGCTAGTTTATAGCCTTGAACGTGTACGAAATGGCCTTCAGATTCCAAGCAGCTGTCAATATCGACTGATAGTAGTGTCGATATTGTTGCCACAGCTTAAAATATTTCTCAAATAGCTTTTTGTTATCGTTATCAGGAGATTGTTGAATCTAGCTCAA
This sequence comes from Bactrocera dorsalis, assembly GCF_023373825.1. Classification (NCBI taxonomy): domain Eukaryota; kingdom Metazoa; phylum Arthropoda; class Insecta; order Diptera; family Tephritidae; genus Bactrocera; species Bactrocera dorsalis. Next base: position 71,098,962 of record NC_064305.1, read on the forward strand.
TATGAAGCCATAATCATTCCAATTACATAAACGTCGACCATCAATGATGATATAACAGACTTTTTAAGACTCGAGTCTTGCAAACTATTTCAATGTTGGAAAAGTGAGGGGCTTTATACATTGTATTTCGGAACCAGTATAAATTCCACCAACAAGCTAAGCCTGGATTAAGAAGCGGATTCGACGAATAAAAATTACACTCAATTAGTCTCTCATTTTTCTTTATACGGTGCTGAAGCATGAACGATAAGCAGCTGAAATGTGAAATTACTTGGAGCATTCAAGAGGACTGTTCTTCTCAAGGTCTATGGAGTCATATTCATAAATAAAACATTTTTTGTGGCTTAATTCGGAATTTCTTTCCAATTTTGAAAAGATTGCTTCCCCATACAAACGTTGGTCGATTTGAGTTCTCCAAAGAGAGTTGCGAAAAGAACGAACAACTGAATTATATGAGATTTTTATAGACTGAACTAACTTCTCTCTTCAACTGCAAATATTAGCCGATTTCGATTATTCTAAATCTACATGGTGGCGAAACGAACACGCAACTGGTATGATTTTGTACGAATTACTGTGTAGCTCTTTTCTCGTGCCGGGCTTAATGCTGATCTGAAAGATTTTACTAGAATTTTGAGATTAAATTTGGATGTTAACTGATATTGATTCTGACAAAAAACATGACTTATATGGCCAAACTAGAGGTTTCTTTGATTCAGTCAGTAAAATTTTGTGCCAATATTCTGATGGTTTCATTTGCTATCGCACTTATCACAACATCCTCCTGGACCTAAATAGCCATTTATATTAAAACGAAAAACAAAAAAACTTTTTCTCATTTGCCTGAGATGGTTACTAACGGGTGATTTTTTTGAGGTTAGGATTTTCATGCATTAGTATTTGACAGATCACGTGGGATTTCAGACATGGTGTCAAAGAGAAAGATGCTCAGTATGCTTTGACATTTCATCATGAATAGACTTACTAACGAGCAACGCTTGCAAATCATTGAATTTTATTATCAAAATCAGTGTTCGGTTCGAAATGTGTTTCGCGCTTTTTTATCGACAAATTTTGTTCAGCGATGAGGCTCATTTCTGGTTGAATGGCTACGTAAATAAGCAAAATTGCCGCATTTGGGGTGAAGAGCAACCAGAAGCCGTTCAAGAACTGCCCATGCATCCCGAAAAATGCACTGTTTGGTGTGGTTTGTACGCTGGTGGAATCATTGGACCGTATTTTTTCAAAGATGCTGTTGGACGCAACGTTACGGTGAATGGCGATCGCTATCGTTCGATGCTAACAAACTTTTTGTTGCCAAAAATGGAAGAACTGAACTTGGTTGACATGTGGTTTCAACAAGATGGCGCTACATGCCACACAGCTCGCGATTCTATGGCCATTTTGAGGGAAAACTTCGGACAACAATTCATCTCAAGAAATGGACCCGTAAGTTGGCCACCAAGATCATGCGATTTAACGCCTTTAGACTATTTTTTGTGGGGCTACGTCAAGTCTAAAGTCTACAGAAATAAGCCAGCAACTATTCCAGCTTTGGAAGACAACATTTCCGAAGAAATTCGGGCTATTCCGGCCGAAATGCTCAAAAAAGTTGCCCAAAATTGGACTTTCCGAATGGACCACCTAAGACGCAGCCGCGGTCAACATTTAAATGAAATTATCTTCAAAAAGTAAATGTCATGAACCAATCTAACGTTTCAAATAAAGAACCGATGAGATTTTGCAAATTTTATGCGTTTTTTTTTTTAAAAAAGTTATCAAGCTCTTAAAAAATCACCCTTTATATGCCTTTTCTAAAGAGTAGGAAACATAATGCCTAAGGCATGCAAGCCAAATTAGATGGTAACCTTTTTCTGGTTGTAAAGGTACCTGGTAAGCCAATCAGAATACTTCCTTCCACAATTTGGTAAAACTTGCTTATTTTTGTACCGTCAAGCCAGAAATCTGTGACGATGACTTTTGTGTAATGTTCCGCATTTCTGATGCACAGAGCGCAAAGTTTTTGAAATAAACGTCCACGATTTTCCAATTCCCTGAAGAAACTACTAAAGCTCTAAACAGTGCCTCAACAATTGACATCTATATTCAAAGTAATAGGCCTGATTTTCTTCCGCCGCGACTGTACTTGGGAGCGTGCGCGCATGGACTGGATTCGGTAGAGGGCGTTCCTAGCTAACGAACGTGCGGCTGGTCAGTTGTCTCCGAGCATCCGTGAGTGATCAAATTCTGTGTGAAACTCGGTAAATCTGCGCCAGAGACGTTTGATATGATCAAGCAGGCTTACCCAGATATTGCTTTCTTGTAAACAGCTAACTGCCAAGGCCGGCATCCCAATGCTTTTGCAGCCGCTCTACCGCCCAGATGTGGCCCGCCCGTACTTTTTTAAGGTAAGGTTATGGTGCATGGAAATCATTAGGCCAGCGTTAGAGAGATTCTTTTGCCATCTCTCGCGAGTCGTTCGAATGATTTTGGCGGATATTATGGGTATGAACGCGATCAACTTGTCCCGATAAAGCTAGATTTTTTTTTTTTTTTAAGTATACCGTTGACAGGTCTCTTTGGGCATGCTTGATCGTGTGAATAGTGGCGATTGGACATGTATTTATGAGATTGGCATGGAAGGAAGTCAAAAAGCATCGGATTGGAGGGCAAAACGTGCCGATACCAGACAAAAAACACGCCATAGACGTTTTAAAAACAAGGTGATGCTCATTGTTTTTTTCGATATTCGTGGTTTGATGTATCATTAATTTGTTTCGGACGAAGAAGTTCTATTTGGCCGTATATAGGCGTTTTCGTGAGAACATCCCTGGAAAAGAACCGGAACTGTAGAAGAACAATGCATGGATTTTACACGAAGATAACGCATCATCGCATTAAGACACAATTGTGACGGAATTCAAGGCCAAAAACGCAATGTGATTTATTCTTGTTCCCCAAATTGAAATTGTCTCTCTTTGTGAAATCGTCATCTGGTGGGGATTACTTTGAAATCGACAATATAAATATTGGTGCATAATTTAAGCCATATCATATAGCTGTCAACCAAACTAAACAATCAAAATCAAAATTTCTTTGAAAGTATTTTTTTATTTGTGAAGTGTATTCTAGCTTCGGTTCCACCATTTTTTCTTGATTCTGACCTTTTCGTCCTATTTTTTTGTTTAAGAAAAACACATTTTTTTGTATTTAAAATTCTTTGTTTTAATTTTTATTTCCATACGAATTATTATTGTATTTGTATTGTTTCATTTCGTTACAATTACGACACACTTGCTATATATATTTATATATATTTATTTATATAATTTAGTACTAAATTCAATTACAGAATTACTAAGTTTAGCATGTCTAAATGTATGTATTATTATTTTTAGGTCTATTTAAAAGTGTTTTTTTTTTTGCTTTAGTTTGACTTACATACAACAACGAAAAAATTATGCACATATATACATATATGTATGTATATGTACGTGTGTGCATACACACATTTTATAACACTTTTCGAAAATGTTTAACTTATGACTAATATTATGAATTATTTTGTTTGCCTGACTAAGCGCTAAATGCTGTTGAAAGGTGATACTTGAGAGAAAACTGGGGGACTTTACTTTTGATAAGAGGATTTTCGGGAAATTGCGTAACTGAAAATATGTTTTTGCTTATTGTTGTTGCTTTTTGATGAGTTATGACTTTTAAAGTTGCTAAAGCCTCTATCTTGTAGCCAATGGATTTTCGAAAAAAAATTTCGGAAAAGTTGAAAACTCAAAATATTTTTTTTCTGCATATTGTTGTTGTTTTATGTTGAGTTATGACTTTTAAAGTTGTGGCCAATGGATTTTCGAAAAAAAATTCGGAAAAGTTGAAAAGTCAAAATATTTTTTTCTGCATATTGTTGTTGTTTTATGTTGAATTATGACTATTAAAGTTTTTAATGTCACTATCTTGTGGCCAATGGATTTTCGAAAAAGGTGATAAGTCAAAAAAAAAATGTTTGCAATAATTTTTGTTGTTGTTTTTTTGTTTAGTGGCTTTTGTAGTATTTCTTTGTTTAGCTTTTTGTGGTCTGTTTGAAAATTCCTACTTGTGTGCGACTGCTGCGTTTTAAAAAAATATTTTAAGATGCTCAATATTGATTTTGCAGATAACCAAACAATTTTTTTTTTACCAACGGCGCTTCTTTGTTTTTGTTTTGCTAAAAAAAGGTAAAAACAAATATTTTATTCGCCTTTCTGTTTCTGTTTCCGTTTCCGTTTCCATTTTTATTTTTTTTATTTTTTTTTGTCTTTTCTTCTGCTTTGTGTAATAATGCTATCGACTACAGGAAAGTGGGACAAATGTTACGTAACTATTTATTAATAATTTAACGCACTTTACTTACACTTTAAATTAGCTTAAGCTACTTTATGTAAGTGATGTCACTATTCATTGTATTTACAGCTTTGTTTTTGTTAACTAAAGGCTTTTACATTTAACACAAAATTATTTAATTAGAATTATTTAAATGCTAGAAAATAGCTTTTTACAAAAATTTACAGTTTCTATAATTACGTTTATTTTTTTATTTTAGTTTCAATTAAAAAAAATAGGATTCAAATTTTTCGTGCTTGCTTTCACTTACGTTTTTATACACAAGTTTTATATTCGTCTACTAAAACAACGGTAATTGTAAAATGTCAATTTAAAATAATTTTTTTGTTAATTTTTTTTTCAATTTTATTTTAATTTTTTTTATGTGCTACTTTAAAAATAATATTGCACATAAAAACAATTTTTTATTTAACACAATTTTACTACGAATTTAATTAATTTTTTATATAAAATTTTCATAATTTTTTCCTGATTTTAATGATGATAATTTGAATGGCGTCTGAAGAGAAATAATAAAATTATTGAGATCTGATTTTAACTGATTTTTATTGTGCTATATTATATATACGATCGCATATGTAGATTTAAGCGGCAAAAGCTGCGAACTTTTTATTGTTTTTTAATTAACAGCATAAAAAAATTAACAGCAAACTAAAAAAAAAAATAAAATAATCTACATAAACACAGACAACAAAACGAATTATTTTTAAATTTTTTTTTTTATTATTATTAAACATTTTTTTAATTAATTAATTTTTTTTAATTTATTTATTAATTAATTATTATCAACATTTTCAGCACTTAATTCGAGTTTACTACATTTTTAAACTGTTAAAGTTTCAACTATTTTTTATTTTATTTTAATTTTTATTTTTAATTAAAATTTATTTATAATAATTATAAGTAATTGTAATTAAATTCATCTTAGCATTTTACTTTAATTACTTACACGCAAATTTTTATATATATGTATATAATTATGTATTGAAATTATTAATTTAAAAATTTAATTACAGCATTTTTTGTTGTTGTAAATATTTTACACTTTACTTTAAAATAATTTTTATTTTTAATTAGAAAAAATTTAAATTACCTTCTTTGTGTACAACATTTTTGTTTATTGTTTTTATTTTTCATTAAATATACGCATTGGAATTATCTATGAAAATAGGATCGGTTTGGTGTATGTATTGTTGTTGTTGCTGTTGGTGGTGGTGGTGTTAAACCGCTGGCCAGACCCTGTAATTGGTATGAGAGGGAACACTGTATCATTAGTGAAATAAGCGCTGTGTATCGCGATAAAGAGTTAAAATTTTAATTTAATTACAATTAATTATTTCCAATTAATTTGTAATTATTTGCAATAAATAAAAATAATTACAACTTAATATACTATATGAAATTAATTATGTATTATTAATTATTTGTCATTAATTTTTCAAAATTTTATTTGCAATTAATTATTCGCAAAAAAAATTACCGCAATTTAATATATCTAATTAATTATGTATAGTTAATTAGTTGGAATTAATTCTTTAAAATTTTATTTGCAATTAACTACTTCTAATTAATTATTTATCACAAATATTTTAAAATTTAATTTCTAATTAATTATTTGCAACAAATAAAAATAATTGCACTTTAATATAAAAAATTAATTATGAGTAATTAATTAGTTTCAATTAATTATTTTAAATTTTTGCATTTGTATTATCGCGATTAAAAGTTAAAACTTTAATTTAATGACAATTAATAATATATAATTATTTTTTTTTTAATTTAACTGGTAATTAATTATTTGCAATTTATTATATGTAATTAATTAGTTGCAATTAATTTTTTTTTAATTTTTTTTTGCATTTGAAAAAATTATTATTTTGATAGTTACTAGAGCTACTTACGTTAGTAACGAAGGATTCGTTTCTGGCTGGTACCAATATTGTGGCGGTACATAGCCGCTCATTTGCGGTGGCGGATTGTGGTGATGCGATTGCGGATGTGGTGGCGCTGGATGAGGTGGTTGCGGCGTCATTTGCGGTGGTTTGTGATCGATCCAATGTGGCTTCTGATCCCATGGCGCTTGCGTAGGCGGACTAAGACCCGTTGGAGGGAATTCTATAACACGGAGAGGAAGAGAGAGAGAGAGAGAGAGAAAGAGAAAAGTGTTAATATTTGTTGTTAAAACTGAGAAATGGTTGTTTTTAACTAGCTTATATATACTTAAATAAAATATGTAATAATAATTACTGATTTACGCCAATTAAGAAGAAGAAGAATTACTAATTTAATTTTTTTAATTATGTTTTTTTTTTATAAATTCTAAATTAATTATGTATTTAAAATTAGTTAATTAAGTTTTTTGAAAGTTAGCAAAAGTATTATCTTTTTAGTATATAATTAAATTAATTTATTGTAATTAACAAAGTTAATTAATTGTAATTAACAAAAATTAAAGTAAAGTTATTGAATTATTTTCAATTTTTTTAAATTTAATTTTTTAGATAATTTTTATTTCTAATTTAATTTTGTTTTAATGTTTTTAATTTAATATTTAAATTTAAATAATTTCTTTCATACATATTTTAATTAATTAATTTAGCATATAAATTTATTTTGTTTAACTTACCAGGTGATAACTCGGACACAGGCGTACTTGATGGCGTCGGACTATGTCCGGGAGGTAGATAATGTGATGGTGAGCCGCTATTGGAGCCACCGCCGTTATTACCGCCTGCAATGATTTTGAGATAAACTTTTTTTAAATCAGTTAAAATTATATAGTATCAAAGAAAAAATTAAAAAAACTAATAATATTTAAATAAGTACGACAGAGTGTGTATGTATGTATATATGTATGTATATATATTGATATATGTATGTATGTGAAGGAAGTATAGTTCCAGAAAAATTTGCCTCTAACGGTACCTATATTTTTTTATAATAGGTAAAATTGGCAACTCTCGTTTTAAAGAAAACTTTTTTAGTAAGTAAGTAGCTTTTGCTTCTTTTTGTTTTATAAATTTCTTCTTTTTAAAGTATGCTCTAGCCTTCAAGACCAGAACTTATTAAATTTATTGTTATTTTCTAGTGCTTTAAAGATTAATATTTGAAATGCTTTTCAAGGTCAAATATTTTTTTTTAATATTTTTTAATGAATTATTATGAAGTTAGTTTTTAATTATTTTAATTATTTTAAATATATTAATAAATTTTTAAATAATTTCAATTTTAATTTTTTTAATGAAATTTTAATTAATTTCAATTATTTTTTAATAATTTTTAATTAATTTCAATTTTAGTTGTTTAATAACTTTTTAATTAAATTCAACTTTAATTTAAAAAAAAAATTAATTAATTTTATTTATTTTTTAATAAAATCTTAATTATTTCCAATTTTAATTTTTTAATAAAGTTTTAATTAATTTTTCAATAAAATTTTAAATGATTTCAATTTTAATTTTTTAACAAATTTTAATTTGAATAATTTTTTAATTAATATGAAATTGTTTAAGTGTTTTTGGTGTTAATTTTAACTTAACCTTTTGCATTTGATTCTATCCAAAATTTATCTGGCAACATTGCATAATTTTTTAGATAATTACATTTTCTATGAATTAATTCTCTTTTGTGCTTAATTAAGCCTAACCTATGCAAATATATACATATGTATATACATATACAAAAAGTTAAATGTAGCAGCTTTACTTAAAATATTTTCATGAATAAAATTTCAAAACTCACCACTGTGCATATTTTGATTTGGACTATGTTGACCAGGATTTGGACCACCACCACCCAATGGCATGCCGCCGGTGCCAGGCGCTTGTGCAGCTTTCATCATTTTTTTGTACTTCGACCGTCGATTCTGGAACCAGATTTTCACCTAAAATGAAAGTAAATAAACAATATTTTTAGAAACATTTTGTTTAAATAATTAAAATTTTAATTAATTGCCTTTTACATAAAATTCTCAAAATTAATTATTATAAATATTTCAACATTATTTAAGCCTCTAAGCACGTTCTGTAAGATTCACAGTTGCAGTAATTAGTCTATGCGTGTGAAAATTCAGTATTTTCCAAAACTTCGTTTAAGATTATTAAAAAAAAAAATAAAATTAAAATAATTAAATAGATAATCATTACGCAATACACCTTGCTTATCTTTGAAAAATGTTGCATGAATAATTAAGTACTTCTATGTTACACCTGTTACCGTACACATAGCGGTACAATTTATATGCCTAAGTTACAAATTTCCAGCTGACTATACATATAACGGTACATAGACATATGTATGCATAATAAGTGTGCTGTTCATTAATTCATTGAATGAAAACTTAATTACTGATTACAAAACGCCGTCGGCGCTTAACACCTCTTCGTGTTAATTAAAAATTAATCCTGCCTTAATTAAACAAATAATTATTCTAGCGTTGAATTTTTATAAATAGTGATTTAATTGTTGTTTTTCGTAATTTTTTTATTTTATTTATTTTTTTTTTTTTTGAAGGAATTTATTTGTTCTTTCTATACTCTTTGAGGGCTTAGAAACCAGTGAGAGAGGACAAATTCAGAATGATAAGACATATGACCTCTGAAAGTCATATCGTTTATACTATATTATATATGGTTTATATGTAAATAGTAAGAACTATTTTAAACATATTTTTTTCTAAACATATATGTACCTTATATACATATGTATGTATCTCACTGCACTTGAATGCTTTAGAGTGTATAATATGTATACTCTGTATATGTAAGTATGCATATAAGTAAGTATATATGTATGTATGTACAGCTGAATAAACAATAATGCTAATGGCTACTCATAAATAATACTGCCACAATCAAAAAGCAGCACTTATAGTTACAACAATAAAGTTAATATTATTGCCTTGAATTTGAAATATTTGAAACACACACACACATGTCCATATGTATACGATGTATAACTAATTATTATTACTTATGTAACATTAATTACATTTTATTGGGGCATTAATTTGAGTGCTCAAGTATTTTTCGACTTTATTTTTAGAAATAAAATTTATTGCCGGCATTTGCTAGCGTCAAGTTTGCAACAGGGATATTGTAAATGAAAATAAAGAAAAAAATTTAATTCTAAAAAAATATTGAAAATTTGTAATTTTTTTAAGAAAAATAAAAATACATAAAAAATTTCAAAAATATCGATTGTTTTTTTTAATTTTTAAAAATAATATAAATATATAAATAAATTAAAATATTAACAAACTAAGAATCAATTTTATTGATAAAAAAATATTTTTATAAAAAAATATATATATTATTTTTGAAAAAAAAAAATTATATGTCTTTTTAATAATAAATTAACTAATTTTTTTTTTTTAATTTTTTTTAAATTAATTTATTTTCATTAAAAATATATATTGTTAGATTTTTCAATTTAAGTTAATTAAAATAAAAATAAAAAAAAACAATTTAATTCATTAAAAAGAAATATTAAAAAAATACCATTTATCTACAAAAAGCAATATTGTTATAAAAATATATAATTACTAACAAAAAATATGTATATATTTTATAATAAATTTGCTTAAAAATTTTTTTGAAACATTAATGTTTCCATAAAAAAATATATTATTACATTTTGAAAAATAAGGAAATAAAAATAAAAAAAAACAATTTAATTCATTAAAAAGAAATATTAAAAATATGTATATAATTTTTATATAAAAAACAATATTATTTAAAAATAAATAAAAATAAAAATAATTACGAACAAAACATCTATTTTTAAAAATAAATTGATTTATTGAATTTTTGAAATTTTTTTTTTTAAATATATTACATTTTTTGAATTAACAAAATACATTTCTTAAATTAAAATAAAAACGAAACATAAACAATTTAATTCATAAAAAGGAAAAATTAAAAAAATATAATTTTTGTATTAGAAAATGAAGTCTCTTGAAAAATGTAAAATATTTAATTATATAGTATGTATTTTACTATGAAAGAATATTATGAAGAATTTAGACCACTCTAGAGTGGAAAAAACTCAGCTTATTAAAATTTTGTTTCCAGAAATCAATAAAGATTATATTAAGATCTCTTTATTATGGTTATAATTGAAGGCTGAAAAAAAAATTCACTGAGAAAATAATCTTATCCAGTTTTTATCTTGAAAAAAGAATTCAATTTTCATTGGGGTTTGCTCATGGAAGAATATTCGAATTCTCATTGAGCAAATAGTCTTTTGAAATTTTAATTGTAAAGAGATCTGAAAAATCAGGCAACTTTAAATACAAAAAGCACGATGAAGACATACACAACACTTGAATCACTTTCAAAAAAAAAGTTCAAAATTCGTATAAATCATTTATGTGTAAAATATATATATTTTCTTCTAATCCACAGTGCTTTTACCCCTTAAAAACTCATTACCCTAGTACCTAGTAGTGCTTAGACAACACACACCTTACACTACCAAGCTTTCATTCTAAATTTTTTATCACCTGCGAAAAGTTGTTGCATAAAATTCCTTGAAATCTGTGCGGTTTCACACATTTATTTGCACCAATTCGACGAACAGCGTGTGAAATTCGACAACGCCTTGATATTTACGACACCACTTACATAAAATACAACCACACATGCACATACAACCGTTAGCGCTCAAGACACTGCATAAACAAGTAATACAGCAACCTCAATATGAATATAAATCAATGCAAATTTAAACATTAAATCCATACATGTATGTATGTAAGTATGTATATATGTATGTATCAATTAAATATGAACAACTGTGCAATAATACATGACATAGTGAATTAATTTCTAAGCCTTCTGCGTCAGTGGTTAAACGCCCAATGGCAGCTATGGCTAAACAAGTTGATAGCTAGTAGCTGCGAGCGTGTGTACACGGCCTAAATTGTTTGGGTTTTGTGGTTATAAATATTGTTTATAAACATTTTACTTACTAACATACATTAAAATATGCAAAAAAGTACTAAAAGTGGCAAGAGTTTGACATAAGAAAGAAATAAATCGAAAATGGTTAATTTTGATATTGAAGAAATGAGTAAAAAATATAAATTGAGTGGGTTCAATAGAAGCCTAGGGACTCATAAGAAGTTATGGATACTAAAGCTTTAAGCTAAACTTCCATTTTTACTTTCGTATGAAAGCGTTAAGGAACCTTAACCCAACTTAATCCTAACCTCTATCTAGAAATCGCTTATTTTTCTAACGCCAACCAATTGATCCAACGAGGGTACTGCTTCTCTTCTCTTCCAAAAGCTCTAAACGCTCATTTTAATTTATCGCCATCCATTAGTATGGCAACTACAAGCCAAATCGCGTCCACTTTATGCCAAATAAAATTAAATTCAGTGATAAGGAAATTACGCGCACAAATGAGTGAGGTGAGAAAACTTGTTTTTGTTGTTGTCGCAAATGGCTTTTCAATTGAGTTTGCAATGTAAATTGTCGCAGTTCAGCGTCTAAATGTGGCAACTATAGTATGTACGTTGAAGTGAAAAATAGCAGAAATTATGACTTTGAGTGGACAGGTGGGTCAAAATTAATTGCTGGCAATAAAAGATTTGAAAGGAAAACGTATGAGCTGTTGAAGTTAATGCATTGATGAAAAGTGAGCTTTGGAAAAGCTTAATTTGATGGGGAAATGTGCGGCAGCGTGGGCACTTTGCTGACGTATTTATTAGTTTGTTTTTAGAAAATTCAAAAGTATATTACAAATTTGTAAAGTTTTTGGTAAAAAATGTATTATTAAAAAACTTTATTTTGTTAAATATTTCATTGAAACGTTAGTATTAGTTCCCAAATTATATTAGACCGGTAAGAAGGTCAAATAGAAGCACAAAATTGTGGAAACTGGAGAAAAATAGTGCTAAAAATTCCTATCAAAAGGGAAGCTGCAACATTTCTTTCCAGTAGAATAGTTAGAATGAAATGCCTTTCGACTGGGAAAGTCAGCACTGTTCTTAAATTCATACGAGTTTTTCTAGCCTCGTATCCAGGCTCGGTCTCTCAGTTTATCTTTGGGCGCTAAGCAGTGAAGATACATTTCGGTTGCTCTTTGATGCTATCTTCCTTAACAATGCGTCGTCTGGGGGATAGCTCTCGGAGTGGTACAATAGGATTGCGCGGCCTTTGTCCACCTTCTGGATGAGCAGCACTTGACCTGGGAGATCAATTTGTTGAAACATTTCAAGTCCTAGAGACCGGATGACATCATATTAGCGCAGCTGCAGCAGACTGTTAAGGTAGCATGCAACTGGTTGACAACTATTTAGGCGAACTGTATAAAACTGGGTTACATCCCCGGGGCCTGAGTTACGTTCACTCCGAAGGCTTGTAGGGGCTCCCACATCACGGCCAAGGACTTCAGGCCTTTTAGGCTCTCCTTCTTCTTACTAAAAACTCTGAAGAAACTGATGGTCTGGTACATAAAGCGGCGCATTCCGCGGAACCATTTATCAGGAACGCAATATGCTTATTGTAAAGGCAAGTCAATGGATACCGACCTGCATATTATCGTTTCATGGCTTGAGAAAGCCATTAGGGTTAAGGGATTCGCTGCTTAAAAAACTACCATGGCTGCGGGGTGATTAAAAATTCAACCACTTTCCTTCCTTTTCCCGACTTCAGTTACGACATAAATGATATTTCTTTAAGCTTAGTTATTTTATCTTTTGTTTCCGAAAGGTTTTTTTGGCTTTTTTTGTTTTTTTTTTTTTCTTGTGTGAAGAATTATCAACCTTATCTGCAGAATTATAAGTATTAATTTAAATTTTTTTCATCAAATTTTATAAAGTAACTATAATTTTTATTTTATTTTTAATTTACCGCCACCGTAAAGGCCTTCATGGCTATAAAACTGCGTGCATGTATGTCTGTTTGTGTATGTGTATAAAAATCCTACATACATATTAGATGAAAAGTGCAAATCACTAGCGATTCAAAACAGCTAAAATTATCGATTTCCATTATATAACTAATTTTCGACGCGATTAACTCGCCGGTGAATTGATAATTTTCATCGTAAATTAGCTCTGCTCGGTAGCGCACAAAAGCAGAACGTGTGAAAAGTGCTCAGATGTGTGGCTGGTGCCAGGCGAAGTGGCCACAAATTAACTTACAAGCAAAAAGTATGGTAATTTTTGCATTACTAAGCGCATATTGTACATGCTCATACTAAATAATATATGTACATATGTATATAAGTTAACTTATTTTGAGTTTAATTTTTCTTTTTATTTAAAATTTCATTTATTTGTGTAAACATTTTGTCACGCACTGTACAAGTTAAGTATTTAATTTTACTTTTTATATTTTTGGAGTAACATCCAACTAGCGCAGTGAACAGCCGAATTAAAAGTGAAACTTAAATCTAAGCTTAAGCTATCACCAACTTAATATTCTAAGCGCCGGCAGAGCGAGACGTCGGCAGCGACGCATATTGTTAGTGGCGTGCTAGTAGCGTCATTTAGTTTAGCGTTCTTTTAGTGGGTAGCGGTAAAGTGGCGTGCTAGTAGCGTCATTAAAATCCCTGTTTTTAGTTTGGCGTTCTTTTAGTGGGTAGCGGTAAAGTGGCGTGATGCGTTTGCCAAATTGTGTACCTGCATTCCAGGGCATTCTTAAGCTTACATGGTACAGCAGGTACAGCACACTGTGTAACAAAATATTTATTTTGTTAACTCCTCCCTTCTTAATTTCGAACGTCCGCGTTTGACAGCCAAGTGTAAAGTTTTATTTGGACAACTGAGTGACTTCGATGTAAAGAGTACTATGGCTGAGCTGCAGAATCGTGTTTCGTACTGTAAGCTTTTATTTATAAAATGTTTCAATGAGCGACATATGTATGTACATACATATATAGTGTATTTGGCACTGGTATCGTATTCAATGACGGTTAGCTTGATTCCTTAGGCTGGTGATAGGTGCTGTTTATTCGCCCTTGCGCAATTAAGTGGTGTATTTCCTAACTATGTACATACATATTTTACATGATTTACTGCTTAAAGTATTTAAATATTAGAAAAAGGGTTACAATTCATTTTCATTTTTCATATTTTACATTCATATTTAAATATTGGAAAAAAGTTTACAATTCATTTTCATTTTTCATATTTTACATTCATATTTAAATATTGGAAAAAAGTTTACAATTCATTTTCATTTTTCATATTTTACATTCATATTTAAATGTTGGAAAAAAGTTTACAAATCATTTTCATTTTTCATATTTTACATTCATATTTAAATATTGGAAAAAAGTTTACAAATCATTTTCATATTTTAAATTCATATTTAAATATTGGAAAAAAGTTTACAATTCATTTTCATTTTTCATATTTTACATTCATATTTAAATGTTGGAAAAAAGTTTACAAATCATTTTCATTTTTCATATTTTACATTCATATTTAAATGTTGGAAAAAGGTTTACAAATCATTTTCATTCCTACAAGTGATTCTTACTCTAAATGTTTCTTAATTTTTTAATTTATATGAAGTTATAACATTGGCCTTGGCTCAGTTAATAACATGAGTATATGTAGTAATTTTTTCTTTTTACAATTTCAATTTCAATTTTAAATATTTTTATTTTTACTTTTTAGTTTTATTTTTGATAGTAAAGTTATATTCTATTTACTTTAACGTATTTTTTCTAATTCTGATGCATATTATTTTTGTAATTTTTCAATAAGTTATAATTTTAACTTTTTACTTAAAGCAGTTTTTAATTAAATTTTTATGAACGGTTTTACCCGATTTGGTGAGGACAGTACTGTTAAAGTTTTTAGCGACTATTTCCTCTTTATATCGTGGAGTTAATTTATTTCCTAACCTTTTATTTATATTTACATAAATTGTGTCACCTATGTCGTAATTCTTCATGGGCGTTTTGTTTTTATTATGATAATTTAAATCAGTCTCTTGTTTTTCTCGTAGCCTCTTAACGTTTTCTTGCCTATTTATTTCTATTTGTTTGGAATCGATTAGTGTTCTGTGGCCAAAGAAGAGCTCGAGAGGTTTTTTACCGGTTGTTGAATGGATTGAGTTGTTGTATTCAAAAATTGATCTGTCTAGGAGTTCCTCAAATGATTCATGCGTATTTTCTGATTTGAGGCAACGTATTATTTCGGTAAGAGTAAGGTGAAATCTCTCAACTTGACCGTTCGAACAGCTTTTATAGGGTGGAGCTTTGTGAATTTCTATATTGAATTGATTAGTCAGCATGAATGTGATTGGGCTGGAATTAAATGATTTTTCATTGTCGAATATAATAACTTTTGGTATTCCTAATGAAATTATGATGTCTCTAAGAGGTTGTTTCAGATCCTCTGCCGCTCGTGATTTAATTTGTTTAATAAGAGCATATTTCGAAAATTTATCTATGGCGGTAAGAATGAGTTGTTTGTTTGTGTGGTATATATCGATATGGACAATATGTCCGGGGTACTCAGGTATTGGTGTGCTTTGAATAGCGTGTTTATGAGGGTGACGGTCGTATTTATTAAATTTACATGTTCTGCACTGTTTCACGATTTTTTTAATCTTGGCTCTCATTTGTGGAAAATAAAACTTTTCTAGAATTTGCAACTTGTTTTCTTCGCTATTTCGGTGGGCACGATTGTGTTCATTAATAATTTCCTCATTTTGATCGGCTGAATTTGTTAGATCTCTTACTAACTTCCTAGTGAACTGTATTTTGTATCTGTTGAAACGATCGGCAAAAATTTTTTGTATCATACCTAGTGTTCGTTCGTCTGTCATGAGGCCATTAGTAACCGATGGGTTCAGATATGATTTAAGGATATTGGCTAATTTTTCTTCGTTGAAAGTTACATCAGTTACTGTGTGACGATGATATGTTGGGAATGGAATTTCAAACTTGTAGTCAGTGTTATTTCCTACATTGAGGATGATTTGGTTTTTGAATACGTTAAGGGGTACATTGGCAAATGGTATCAAATTCTGTGAGGAGCTTTCGTCGCTGTTCTGGGTCAACGTCATAGAGTTAATATGTGAATTGCGAGGGGGACGAGATAAAGCATCTGCAACTTTATTCCTTGATCCGGGTTTGTACTGTAGTTCGTAATGGTATTCTTCTAAAATTGATTTCCATCGCTTCATTTTAGAATTGGAATTTTTGTTAGATAAGGCGTACGATAATGGCTGATGGTCTGTAAAGATCTTTACTTTGGCTGTCCCGTACAAGTAGTTTCGAAGGCATTTCAAAGCCCAAATAATAGCTAGCATTTCTCTCTCGTTAGTGGCATATGCTTCCTCCGTTTTACTTAGGGTTCTCGAAATGAATATAATGGGTCTATTTTCCTGTGTTAATACTGCGCCAATAGCGTATTTTGATGCGTCCGTCGTTAGGTGAAATTCCTTATTATAGTCGGGATAAGATAGCATAACGTCTTCCGACAATAGAGAATTTTTTACCTTTTGGAATGCATCGATGGCTTCTTTGGAAAGGTTAATGTATTTCCTACTAGAAAGTCTTTTGGATATATGTCCTTCCTCCCCCCTTAAAAGGGATGTCAAGGGTTTCGTCAATTTGGCGTAATCTTTTATAAAACGACGATAGAAACCGGACAGTCCTAGAAATGACCTGAGGTCTTTTATAGTTCTTGGACAGGGAAAGTTTTTAATTGCCTCTACTTTTTTTGGGTTGGTTCGTATACCATTTTGGGATACAATAAAACCAAGGAATTCGACTTCTGTTTTCAAGAATTCACATTTGTCGATTTGCACCTTCATATTAGCGTTTTGTAAAGTTCGAAATATGGTTTCGATATTTTGGAAATGTGATTCGGTATCTTCACTAAATACGATTATGTCGTCAATGTATACGTAGCATATTTTCCCTATGTGTTCACGTAAAATATCGTCGAGTGCACGTTGAAAAATTGATGGTGCATTTTTGAGACCGAATGGTAGTCTTGTGAACTCGTATTTTCCGTGTCTTACGGAGAAAGCCGTTTTTTCTATATCGTTCTCTTTTAGAGGTATTTGGTGAAATCCACTTTTAAGGTCTATGACTGAAAATAATTTGCTTTTTCCTAGTTCTGAGAGTACGTTACTGATGTCGGGTATGGGATAACGATCAGGAATGGTGACGGTATTGAGTTTCCTATAATCAATAACGAGTCGATATTTTTTCTTTCCTGAAGCGTCTATTTTCTTTGGTACTATCCATACCGGAGAATTATAAGGAGACCGTGAAGGTCGAATTATGTTATTGTCAAGAAGTTCCTGTATTTGTTTTTCAACTTCATCTTTTAGGGAAATAGGATATGGGTAATATGCCGAATATATTGGCCTTTCGGTTGTAGTTTTTATTTCACCTTTTACGATGGTTGTGAATGTAAGCTTTTCGTTTGGTTCAGCAAATAAATTTGAGTATTGTCTTATTAAATTTTCGATATGAAGTTTTTCTTGTTCAGTCATGTGTTCTGTTCTGATGCCAATGTTATTTAAGGAATTTGCAGATTGTTGTTTTATTTTAATTTTATAGTTATTGCAAATAGTCATATAATTTTCTTTCGTATGAATGATGGCGGATAGTTCTTTTAGGCTATCATTCCCTAATATTCCGTCGAAGGATTTTAAAGGTGGCAATAAAAAGAATTTTACATTGAAATGATTTTGTTTAAATAAATTTACCATTGTATGGTGAGTTATCTTAACATTACCTGCTATTGAATTTACGTAGAATATATTTTTATTAGGAATGGGGTTTTGAACATGTTTTGGTTGTATGTAATTTCTGTTCGAGCCAGTATCGATAAGGAATTTGAGCAATTCACCGCTAGTTGTTTTGCACTCGAAATATGGTAGTGATGAATTGCTTAATCTAAAAAAATGTATGTCTGTAAAGTCTTCAGTTTCATTAGGAAATGTCTCGTTTATAAATTTTGTTTTGTTCGTGTATTCAATTAAGTTTTGTTCATAATTATCTTGTTCGTTTACGAATTCTGAATTATTGATATGAAAATTTCTTTGTAGTTTTGGTGGATTTTGATTATTGGAAAATCCACTTGTTGGTCTTTTCCCTGTGTATTTAGGAGCAAAAGATCTGTTCACATAGTTAACATTAGCTGTTTTTAGACTTGGATCTATGTCCATAGGTTGCGGTGGTTTTGGGGCAGTTGGCCTAGGTGGAGGAAATTTATAATCATTATGTCCGTAACGGTATTGGTTGTAAGGTCTATTTGGTTGGAATACCCTTTGAGGTGTTTGTGGCGAGCGAAATGGTTGAGGATAATCGCGATGTTGGTTAAATGTGTTAGGGTGTGAACTATAGGAAAAAAGTGGTGGTGAGCTTGTGCTTAGCCCTTTTCCAATGTTATTAGTATGTCTGGCATACTGAGCCCTAAAGTTTTGGTTTTGTAATTTTGTACATAGATATAAAGCTTGTGGTAGGTCTACTGGTTCTTTCATTCCCAATAATCGCGGTAGGTCACCTTTAAGACCTCTAATAAAAGTATCTAAAGCCTTATCGCGGTATGTGCCTATTAAGACGTTCATGGATTCACTTCCGATTTCCATACACGAAATTTTATTTAAAATAAGAGACAAATGTTCATACACGGCTTGATAGAAGTGTTCCACCGTCTTGTTGCCTTGAACTAGAGTAATCATTTGGTACTCAAGTGTGCCGAGATCCCGCTTATCTGCATAATGCAGAGTCAAACATCGTGAAATGCTGTTCCAGTTTAGTGGAGTATTATACGACTCCAAAACATTATCAGCAGTTCCAGTTATTTTATTTCTTATAGAATTTATAATACCAAAATATTTAGCTGTTCCTCTGATAGGTTCGTACAACTTTAAAATTCTATCAACGCTCTTCTTCCAAGAGCTGTATTCGATTGGATTTCCCGAAAATTCTCTGAGGCAGCGAACTACGTCAGGAACCTTATCTAGTTCATCAATATTATGCCTATATTCGCTGTTAATTACTTCATCTGTACAGTTAAGTTCGTTATGATTAGTTTGTCTGCTGTCTTCGGTGAGGCATACATTTCTCACTATTCTTCTAATCAGAGCTTCTAATTCTGGTGTTGCGTTTACTTGCTCTATAATTGGTGTATTGGCAGGAGAGGGTACGGATGGTATATTTATTATTGGTGGACGAATAAGGTTGTTTGGGTTAGTCATTTTGATTATTTGTTTGATTATATATTTTTATTCTATTAATTTTTTGTAGTTTTTTTAGGTTATATTCGTATTTATTATAAGAACCGGAGGGTCCCCCCGAAGGTGGTGAATCGCGGTCTTTTTAGGTATTTTTAGTTATAGCTGTATAAGCCTCTAAAATGGTTATTATTGTTTTAATATCGAATTATATCCGATCTCTGGAGGGTCCCCCCGAAGGTGGTGAATCGCAGAGACGTTTTAAGATAGAAAATGGTTGATATTATGATTGTTCTCTGGAGGGTCCCCCCGAAGGTGGTGAATCGCAGAGACGTTTTAAGTTAGAAAATGGTTAATATTATGATTGTTCTCTGGAGGGTCCCCCCGAAGGTGGTGAATCGCAGAGACGTTTTAAGTTAGAAAATGGTTAATATTATGATTGTTCTCTGGAGGGTCCCCCCGAAGGTGGTGAATCGCAGAGACGTTTTAAGTTAGAAAATTATTATAAGGATTAAAAGTTCCTTTTTAATGTGGTGTTATTTTATATTGATTTTCAACAAAATATTATAATTTTAATTTATGATTGTATTTTATTTTATTATAAGGATTATTTTATATAATTTTATTATAGCTCGTTAGCTAAATTTGCTTTTATGTTATATTGAATTGAAATTAATATTTCTTAATAAATTTAAATAAGTAGTAGGAAAACAATTTATTTTATTTTTACTAATAAGTATTCGTATATACATACATATATAATATATATTTTGCTGTCTCAAAAAAAAGAGATTTTTTTTTTAACTTTTTTTTTTTTTACTTTTTTTTGTTTTTTTTTTTTTTTTGTTTAGTAATAACTATTTTACCTCATTTTTCAATTCATTATATTAATTTTTTTGTGTTCAACTAAAAATACACTTTTGCATACACTTTTGTGAAATGAATATCTGATTCAAATTCTTCTTTTTTTGGTAAAAGATAATATTTTTTGTTTGGAAAACGGTTTTTTCTCGATTTTTTTTTTTTTTTTTTTTTTTTTTGAATTTTTACTAATTTATATTAATTTTTTGTGTTCAACTAGGAATACCATACACTTTTTTGAACCACTTATTCAAATTTTACATTTTAGATAGAAGATAATATTATTTTTAACACTTTTCACTTACATATGTATTTAATTGATTGAATTATATAATTAAAAATGGGAATTAAAAATACTTAAAATTAGCATCTTACACGTGCATGGCTGGAAGAAGAGTCCCTTTTAGTCCTTTGCGTCGTTACTTGGGTTCCCCCGATGGCCACTTCCTCGCACGCTTCTCTTCCTCAAGCATGGGTAAGAGATCGAGGTTGACGATTAATTCGGCTAGGAGGATAATTGATTAAAATTCCTCTGCAAACTCCTTCAGGCTGTTGTGTGGTTCTCCAATCCGTTGGGCGCCAGTTAACTTATTTTGAGTTTAATTTTTCTTTTTATTTAAAATTTCATTTATTTGTGTAAACATTTTGTCACGCACTGTACAAGTTAAGTATTTAATTTTACTTTTTATATTTTTGGAGTAACATCCAACTAGCGCAGTGAACAGCCGAATTAAAAGTGAAACTTAAATCTAAGCTTAAGCTATCACCAACTTAATATTCTAAGCGCCGGCAGAGCGAGACGTCGGCAGCGACGCATATTGTTAGTGGCGTGCTAGTAGCGTCATTTAGTTTAGCGTTCTTTTAGTGGGTAGCGGTAAAGTGGCGTGCTAGTAGCGTCATTAAAATCCCTGTTTTTAGTTTGGCGTTCTTTTAGTGGGTAGCGGTAAAGTGGCGTGATGCGTTTGCCAAATTGTGTACCTGCATTCCAGGGCATTCTTAAGCTTACATGGTACAGCAGGTACAGCACACTGTGTAACAAAATATTTATTTTGTTAACTTATATACGTGTAGCTAGATTTATATATCTATGTATGTATATACGAGCATAAATACTAAGCATGTGGAGACCAGCGTTGCATTTAAGCACTAATCTCTGCAAGTGGCCAACGGCATGTCCAAACAGGTTAACCGCCGTGGCGATTATTTAATTTGTATAACAGTGTAGCATTCTGTGAAATGCAGATTGGCGTCGCACACGCTTGCAATAAGTGCCGACGCATTAAAAGTAGTGTGTGCGCGTGCGGCTGTGTGTGTTTGTGTGAATGTGTGAACGATGCATTAACGCACCACTTGCTATAAAATACGCGCTGCAAGCAATTAGATTGCTAAATAACAATAAGAAGAGAGAAACAAAATCAGGCGGAGTAAAAGAGAAACCTTTCAGAATGCTCAACTTTTTGAAACAAAAACTAAAAACAAAACTAAAATACAAAAAAATATATGTATATATATAAGTATACAAGCAATTTTTCAGATATATCAATCTTGTAAAAATGCAAAGTAAATATAAAAAATGCAAAAATATGTCAAAAACTTAAAGAATTATTAAAAAGAAATTAAAATTAAAAAATTAAAAAATATTAATATAATTATTAAAAAATAAATATAAAATTGTAAAAATTATATTTCAAAATTATAGAATTAGCTTGCTAAATATAGCAAAAATTAAGACAAATTAAACCAAAAAATTAAGAAAACATTAAAAATATTCATAAAAAATATAAACAAAGTTGTAAAAATTAAATTTAAGAAAAATTTTAAAAAATTTATATAAATAATTATAATAATAAAAATTTAATGAAAATTTTAAAAATTAAATTTAAAAAACTAAAGCATCAGCACACCACTAGCTATAAAACATACGCTCTAACAATTAAACTTCAAACTAATGCCATTAATAGAAAAAAATCACTTGGAGTGAAAGAACAGCCAAAAAACATAAAAACAAACTAAAATTTAAATTAAAAAGTTAAAAAAAAACAAAATTAAATAATATAATAAATAAACAAACTGAAAAACAGTTTTGAAAATAATTAAAAAACAGCAGAAAATATAAAATATGTAAAAATAAAAATTAAAGAATTAAAAAAAGTAATAAAATGGTATGAAATGTTAAAAAAATAAAAATAATAATAAATATAATAAATTAACGAAATGAAAAAAAAAATAAAAAATGTTTCAAAAATGATTGAAAAAAATAAGGAGAAAAGGAAGAAAGCAAAAAATTATTTAAAAGTTAAAAAACAATTTAAAAAAATGTAATAAATACAATAAATAAAAAAAATTAAAAATAATAAAAAAATGGAAAAATCAAAAATAGGAAAATATATTAAAAAAAGTAAATAAAAAATAATAATAAATTTTTTTCTTAAAAACTTAAATAAAATTATAAAAAAAATTGTAAAAACTAAATATTTTTTTCTTTAATTGTAAATATAAAATTATAAAAAATATGTAGCAATAATAAGAAAAAGTAAAAATCTGCAACCATTAGACCAACCGCCTTACAAACACATGCACACGCGCTCATTTGCCATTTCTACACTTTTACTTGTTGCAGGAAATGGCCTGCCGCTCGCTACCAACTGTTACAGCTACCAACTGCTGTTACTTACTGCACACACATGCTTATCTGAGTATGTACGTGTGGCTGTTGCGATTTTATTGCGGCTGGCAATTTTCTTTAAACTATTTTCCTACGCTCGCTTTGCTTTTATGATTGCTGCTGCACAGAAACCACTTTCGCTTGATAGACGAGCGCGATCGCTCTAGCAAGACGCCTGCCACAGCAAGTAAGAGGATGGATGGTGGAGCGGTAGCGAAAAAAACGTCGATTTCAGTCAAACCACTTTCGTTTGCAGCCGAAAAATATTGTATTTATAACTGTGTGTGTGTGTATACATTAAGTGCCGGAAAATCGGAATAAACTATCTATCAAATATACTTGTGGATGTATATTAATATGTATATACATATATGTATATGTATATAAAAATGTATGCATTTGCATATACATATGTATGTATTAAAAAACTATATGGCAGCACAGTTATGTGTGCGCTTGAGCGAAATTTCAATTTCATTAAATTGCCAGCAGTTTGTTGTTGCTGTTGTTGGCAATAAAAATAATTACTCAGATCGCAACTGTGCTAGCAGCGTCAAAAGCAACAACAACAACGATAGCTCTAAAAATTAACAGTATCTGCGCTGAAGTAGCTACTGGAAAGTCAACAGAGAGTATACTTTTTTTTACAACAACAATTGAGCCATTATGCCAGTAAGTGTAGCGTTCGTAGCACACACATACATATATATTTATGTATGTATATACATATGTAGATGCACAGGTATTGCTAGCAAGCAATTCATCAAATGCGCATCAAATGCGCATCAAATGTTTGGTGGCAAAATAGCTACGGTCCACAAATATACATAATGTACATACAAACATGCTAACATATAGACTAGTGGCGATAAGTACGCGTTTGCGAAAAAGTTGTCGTGCTGCTTGAAGTGCCTCTTGCCAACATTTTGTGTTCAAGTTTGAGGCAAAAAATATTTTGTACTTGTATTATATGTATGTATGTATGTATGTACAAATAAATATATGCATATACATACACATATATGCATGTACCTACATACATATATACAATATTCACATATATAAACCAAAACCAGCAGCTCAATTTCATTTTTGACGCTTTCGGTTTTTTATCTCGGCAACAATTTCCTTCTTTTACGCCGTTGCTGACAAGCGCGTGCTATGTTCTAAAAAGACTTTAAGCAAAACAAAAAGGAACGTGTTTTACTTCTTACATTAAAGATACATATACAATGGCCTACTGAACTTATTCTGTTAATTTTTAAAACACTTTTGCCATTAATTCTTTATAGTCTTACGTAAGTTTACTCGTTTTAGAAGGTCAGATCTTTGTATGCGGCTGTAGAAAAAATAGTCCAGTATAACACTAGAAATTTTAATTTAGACAAGAAAATATATTTTTTGGTTTTAGATAACATTTTTATTGCTAATTAGAAATGTTTGAAAAACAAAAAAAATTAAATTATTTATTTTTTTCAAAAATTTTGCTTTCGGAAAAAAAACTATGTTTTTAAAAGCGTTCTTTAAAAAATATAAGATAATTACAAAATAATTTAATAAATATTTATTTTTCTTTGTTTTGGTGATTATTGGGCCGAAAATTTAGTTTTTGATATCAAGAGCTTAAGAAATAATGTCAATACTTTTTCCACATAACCTCAAAATACCTAAAAAAATACATAATTTCACTTCAGAGAATTTGGGGGCAATATGAGAAAGTGGCTCGGATTATGCCAAAATTTTCCTTTTATTTAATTTTGTTTTATATAATTTTAATATAAGTAAATTTATTTTTTCTGCCGTTCTTTATTCATTTTATGTATATACATATGTATGAGTGTTGAAAAGACAAAATAAATCTTAATTTAGCTATATGCATATATTATAATAATATTTGTGATTTTATTGTTAAAAATTTTATTTTATTTGGTTAAAATCTAAGCTTTTCGTTCAACTTAACCTTTTTAAAGAAATTTACTGTCTTGGGATTAAAATAATTATAATATCAGTATTTAATTAATTTTTTTTTTTAATTTTATTTATAAAGGTTTTAAAAATTGCGTTTAAAATATATTTAAAAAAATTTTGAGAATTGAATTTTTTGTTTTTGGAGTTTTTTTTTGGTTTCGGTATTTTAAAAATATTTTATATTTATCCTTTTCATGCCTTCTATTTTCGCTCTTTGTTTCTTTATTTTTAATTTTTTGAATATTTTTTTTTTTAATATTTATTTTTTTGATATTTTTCAAATTGCTATAATTTCAGTATTTTATTGAAATTTTTTTTTGATTATAGATATTAAACTTATCAATTTTATTTTATTAAATTTTTCAATTTAGTATTTTTTGGCATTTTAAATATATTTTGTATTTGTTTGTATATATTGATGCTTTCTTTTTCTTTTCTGCTTTCTTATTATTGATTTCTCTTATATTATTTTGAATTTTTTTTGTTTTAGATATAAAAGTTTTATTAATTGTCTTTGAATTATATTTTATTAAAATTTTCAAATTAGTTTATTATTTTAAATATACATTGTATCTATTTCTTTGATTTGATTTGATTTCTGTTAATTTATCTTTTTTTACAAAGATTCAAAGCACAATATGAGTTTAAAAAATTTTCAAACATCATAAAAATAATTTTTTATAAGCATTTTTCTACCAAATTTTTATTTTTGCGTCCTTAATTTTTTTATATTCTCAACCCTCTACCTCAGCCATCAAAATATTGCATGCTTTAGCTTCCAATATAATTTATTTCTCACCACACTTTCAATATTTGTTATTTTAATAGCGAACAACATTGTTTTAGCTGCTTGTATTTACTGTTTTTGTTGGCATGTCTTTTGTTTTTGGTTTTCTGCTTTTTGTTGGTAATATGTTTTCTGGTTTTCGCCTTTTTTGTTTTTATTGCTTTTTCTTTTGTTGTTTTTGGTTTTATGCATATTTTTATTGGCATTGTTTTGCACTTCAATTCAACTCACTTCACTTCACTTTTGACTTTTGCCAGTTTATAAATATTTTTATGATCTCTGCATCGTGTTTCTTATATTTTTTGTATTTTTTTCTGCATTTATTTTTTCTTTTATTTTCGCTTCTTTTGCTTAGTCAGCTAGTTAGCTGCCACCAAATTTCAAATCTCGCGATTCGAAAGCGAGCGTTGCCTTGCGTCCAAGTCAGCTGTGCTGTGAGTGCACAAGTGAATGACTGACTGAGTGTCGGTGTGACCACGTGACTCGCCAACGTTGAGGCGAACAAAGCGAGCGAGTGAGTGTTGGTTGCAATTCGAATTTAACAGCAGCAAATGGCAATAAACCAACAAATAATCGACCATAAAACTGTAAACAAGCAATTTAGGAAAACGTCTCTAATGGTTAAACTACCGAAAAAAACAACAACAGAAGGCAAAAAACACACAGTGGCTTTGCAAAACTTTATAAAAAAATTAAAAAAAAATTGCAAATAATCAAAATAAAGCAGAAATAAACTCGCGGACACACACACACATCACGACGAGTGAGTGCTCAAGGTCAAGCGGCAATACTTTTCGAACGTCTCAAGAAGTCTGCCAAAGTGCAAAATGCGCATGGCTCGTGTATGTGTGTGTGTGTGTGTGCTTCGCCTTTACCACTTTAGCGTTATGAAGCGTGTATTTGATGCTGCAATAGATTTTTTGATTTTTTTCTTTGGCAATAATTTGAAGCTTTTATTTCGCCAATTTCACTATTAAACACATTAAGTGTTTGCCGCTGTGGTTGTTGTTGTTATTAAAGCATTTTTATTGCGCCAAAGCAACCGGTAGCGAGCTTGGCAATGCATTTGGCCATTAAATTGTCTGCTCATTGCCACAAAATCCACACTAATAGCGCATTTGATAGATTTTGATAGATCTGGACAGTGCTAAATGGGGATTTGCAACTTGGTATGAACTATAAAACTAAGCTAAAAACTTTTTAAACGAACTGGTTGCATTTTTTTTAATAAAGTGATTCTCAGAATGTTAGCAATATACGAAAATATTTTAACAAAAACCAATTTTTTTTTAGTCAATTCTGAGTTTTCGTCGAACTAGCGGCAATAACATTAAAAAAGTGGGTAATAAATTAAAATACTGAAATATAACATATAAAAAGTCACTTTAACAAATATTGCTTATAAAATAAAATTAATAAGTTTCACTAAATAAAAGGAATATGGCTTAAAAAAGCTGCAGGAAATTATATATTTTTCTTTGTATATATTATTTTATATATTTATTCTGACAAAGTTCGAAAACGTTTGTAAAATTCTTCTAGGAATTCATCTTTCTGAGAAAGCTGCTGATGAGTTGAGCAAAAAGAAAACAGCAATTTCTTTATAATAAAATAATAGGACTTTGAAACTTCTACAGAAACTGCTGTTTCTAACATGGCTGCACTTAACACATGCGTGTATATAAAACTGTTGCTCATCGCTGAAAAAATTTACGATTAACTGCTGCTGCACATAAGTAACAGCAGCAATATATAGAGACTGAAAAGTCAATGTTAACATTTTCTGTCAACGTTAAAATTCTCAGTTATATATTTAACGGTCGCTGGTTAATATTACTACAGCCACGCCACAGAAAAATCAAGGTTTACATTTTCTGTTGAACCTAAAATTTTTTGTAATATATTTAACAGTCGCTGGTTAATGTTATTACAGCTAGGACAATAAAAATGTGAATAGATGAAGTTGTTAAGTCCATGTTTAAAGTATATTTTGTTTTAAAATTTTCTGAACTATTTCAACCTTCGCAGATTAATGTTAACCTGTTTATGACCATCATTACCACTCATTATCGGTAGAAGTATACTAAGATATTGGTATCCTTTTTTTAAGTGAATATTAATATCAACAGTGTTTGTTAAATAAACGTTAAGTAAAAGTATCCAAAAACTATTGCTGTAATGAAAAGAATAATAAGTTAATGTTAACATCTGTTGTTAAGTCATAGTTAATATTAACAGTGTTTGTTGAATAAATATGATGGGTATAAGTATAAAGAAAATTATTACGAAAGCAGGAGCTATTACTATACTATTAACAAATCGAAATTTAAATATTTCCTTTTTTGGCCCTGCCGGAGGAGGATACCCAATTTTTGTACCAACATTTGTTTTGATTCCTCCAATAATAATAATAAGAAGAAGAAGAAGTCAATGCTAATACTGACAAATAGAAAATTCTGATAAGAGAATAATACATGAATGCTATCATTTTCTGTTAAGTTAATGTTAATTTGAACAGGGTTTGTTAAATAAGTATTAAGTAAAAATCTGAAGTTTTAATTAATTTAAAAATCCATTTTTCTGTTAAATCAACATTAAAATTCTCGTCTATATTCATTTCACATTCATTGGCTAATGTTAATATACTTAGCTCAAAAATAATTATGTTTATAATGAAAATAATATAGAGTTAATGTTAACATAATCTGTTAAGTCATTGCTAATTATAACAGCGTCTGTTAAAGACATGGTACACAAAAAAAAATCATAAATTATTGTAGTGAAAATTAATATTAAGTCAATGTTCACATTTTATGTTAAGTCAATATCAATTTTAACAGTGTCTGTGAAAAAAATGTTACGCAAAATAATCCAGAAATTATTACATTGATATTCCCATTAACTTAACTTAACATATTCTGTTAAGCCAATGTTAAATTTTCCAGCGTCTGTTGAAAAATGTTAAGTAAAAATTCAGAAATTTAAATTATTCTCAAAATTTTCTGTTGAGTTAAGGCTAATGCTAGCAATATCTTTTAAATAAGTGTTAATGTTAGCAGTTTCTGTTACGGCAACGTTAAGTAAAAAATATCCATGATTACAATTTGAATAATATAAAAATATGTTAAGTCAATGTTAATCAATTAACATTTTCCGAAATTTGTATAACTAGTAATCTTAGTTAGACAAAAATTTCTCCGACGGCCAGTTTGTCTGTTAGATGCTTAAAGTTAGCATTAATGTGACTGCGTTCCTTTTGTAAGAATGCCTTAGTCTGTATGTACATGAGTTATAGACTATCTACTAATGGAAATAACAGCCCTAAATGATTGATTATGAGTTTAGTAGGAATTTTTGGTATCGCAATGGAACCTCTAACCAAAGGCGTCCTCAAAATCTAACCTAATCTTACGTTATAGATATATAAATATGAAACGAATGACAATAAAAACACGTTAAAAAACTAAATTAATTTTCAAAAATATTTATATAATTTTGAAAAAAAAGCAACAAACATTCTGTAAATTTAAAACAAAAGACCTTTTGCCAGTATTACTTGCTTTATTGTCAATTTTTTTTTAAATGCAATGATGCCTAGCAACCCTTCGCCCATGATATTGACTTTGACAGTGATTTTAAACACAATAATTAAAATCGTAATAAAATTTAGTTATAGACTGTGGAATGTATTATAAACTAGTGACAGTGCCACAATAAAGATTCAAAAACAAAACGAATCGTTTTAGAATTTCACGAATGAGTAAATTCATTCACGGCAAACCACAGATTTCACAATGACTTTTTTCTAACCATAAAAACCATATACACGTGTGTGTAATACATATGTATGTATGTATAAAAAGATTTCAAGCTTACAACGCTTGAATTGCTTGCCATCCGTTAGGTGTTGCCGCTGCTGTTGTTGTTGTTGCTGCAGTTGTCATTGTGAGTGAGTTTTAACTTTTTACTAGAGTTTTTGTCTAACTTTTTTCCGATTTTAGATTTCAGTAAAGAATTGTTTATAAAACTTGTGCGCTGCGACCGGCGTTACGCAAGAGCTGTCAAGCGAAAAATATGCGCACAGTTGAGAGCAACGAAAAAACAAAACCCCAACCAACGAATGAAGCAACAACAAAGTTAGAAAACGAATTTGAAAATAAGAGAAACAAATTATAAAAATTGTCGAGGTTTTTATTTATTTATGCGGAGATTTTTCTAAGCGATAGGAAAGACATTAAACACCCGAACGGGCGATGGGAAGCAAATCGGGCAGGTCCACTCGGTGGGCCGTCATGTGCTTAGAATCTCGTCATAGTTGGCAAGCCGCACTGGTGCTGGCAAATTGCTGCAGTTTGTCACAAATGAAAACACAAAAGCTAAATTAATAATTGTATGTGAGAGTAAAACAAAAAAAAAAAAAAAATAGAAAAACAGCAACAAAAACAACGCCCTATCGCGGGAAGAGTTAAAGAAAAGTCCCCCAGCGGCTCTCAGCGGTAATGACGGTATTGCGAGTCACTGAAAATTCATAATAAAATCGGGGAAAACCGCAAGCAAAAAAGTGCTCGCATAATTTCACACGATTTTTTGTTGTTGTTATTTAACTTTTTATTAATGCTGTTGTGTAATCCAGTAGCGGAATTTAATAATATTTATGCATAGTCGCTTTTCATGCCATTGTTCTCCTATTATTATTATTATTTTATATTCTTTTTTATTGCAGTTTTTTTTTGTAGAAAACTGTTTTTGTCTTAATGGTGTCAATTTATCTAATGAGTTGTGAGCAGTTAACGGTTAAGTTATGCAATATGAATAAGCCTGTTGCTAAATGCAATTCTATTCATGTTTGTTCTAGGCGAATTTGGTTTTTAGTTGATTTTTCTTTTTGTTGTTGTGGGTTACTGCTGCAATGTCGTCCACGTAGCCAATGAAGCACGATTCGTCTGGCATTTCGAATTTTAGTGGAGCGTCGTAGCTTAAGTTCTACAAGTCTGGGTCTAGAACTCATCCTTGTACTGTTCCTGACGTGACCACTTTCTGTCGCCATCCCTCTCTAGTTTGGTATAGCAGATGTTAAAAAGGTAGCTCCGCACCACAGTTCTGAGATATTCGGGGATTTTAAAGCTTTTTTTGAAAGCGTCGATCAAATCCACCATTCTAGCGCTGCATTTCGGACATCTACATTCACCAACACTAATTTTTTGTAATTATGCTATCAATGCTGTTTGGCTTCTACACTCGCAGTGATGCATTTTATAATCCCTAGAGTTGATCTGCCGGGTCTAAAGCTGTGTTGTCCTGGAGAGAAACCTCTTAACCGCTTCGAGTCTAGGTTTAAGTAGCATTTCATAGAGCTTTTCCGCTGTGTCAAACATGCAAAGTGAATGGGTTGCTGATGCCGAGTTGGGATCTCCTTTCTGATTACTGATTAGAATCAGCTGTGGTTTTTTCCAGGGTTCAGTGAATATTTCGGCTTCGAGGCAGGCGGTGTACATATTCAATAGTATTGTCATTGGCTTTGCAGTGATTATTTTCTGGATTTCTGTTGAATCTCGTCCAAGCCTGGTGGGCTTGAGCTTGCCAGTGGCGAGTTGCAGCTCTTCGAGGCTGAACTGAGGGATTTGCGGAAGTCATAAAGTCTTTTATATTGTTTTATGTTTAGTGGTTTATATTGGAGGATAGGAGCTATAAACTCACTGAAGCTGTAATACCTTTCACAGGTGCATTTGTTATAGCTTAAAAGGATATAAAAAAGATCTTTATCTTGATTTTAATCGGTCAGCTAATATGTCAGTTATATACTACTACAGTGGTTTGATCTAAACTATTTCTTCATATATGGTAGCTATGTCTCAAATAACAAACCCTGCCGAACTTAGTGACTATACCTTGTCAGATAAAAAAGTTATCCATACAATAACTATCGGTGGAACCGTCAGTTTGAATGACAGCTCTATGCTATAATGATTATATAACGGCGGTTCCGAGATCTTTATATATTTTGTATATTTTTTAACCATATGTCATTATAAGGACTTCTTCAAGTAAGTTTTTTCGATTTCTGCACAATTTTTAGCATTTTGATATCTTTAAAGTCATATAGTATGTATGTGAATGTATATGAATATCACCTGACACCAAGCGCTACAAAACTTTTCGGTATAAATTTCAAATTCCCACCTGATATTTTTTCCACTGCTTATCGCCCACAAAATCCCACGCATTTTCGACGCGATCAACCTGCGCGCATGCGCACAAGTCACATGCGATTACTTTTACATGGCTTTGCCAAACCAATAAATTTACGCTTAACAAGTTATTGATTGAGCTTAAGCCAGCGAATGGCTCGATGGCTACAAATTTTGCACATTCAGCGCTAAATATCTGCGCCTGCTTAAGTGTCACATGTACTTAATCGCCGTTAAGTGAACGTAAAACACCTTCATTTGCTGGCCATAACTTGTCCAAATGGCTAACATAAAGCGACTGCTTTGTAAGCAAATTATAACTGTGTTTATTATGCATAATAAAAGCTTCAAAAATGCATGGATAAACATATGGATTTTGGAGTTGACAAGCTTGCTTTGGGAAATATTAAAATTTTCGCGATTAGATAGCTAAATGACATGGATAAGCGCCGACACATTGCTGAAAATTTGTTAACGGCAAACTTTTCAATATATTTCTCATTAGTTTTTTCTTGTGTCTGGAAAAATATGTACATAAATAAATAAATGTCCCAACTTGACTACCACTTTTCCACTTGCTGTCAGCTTTTCATCGTAAATTCTTATTCGCCCTTTTGCTAACAATTTTTACTTTTGACAAGATCATCAATGACAAAATCACAAAGAGGCCAACACTTCCAAATGCCAGACAGGCCCGGCAGACGGACAGCCCAGTCCAACAAGTGTTCATTCACTGCCAGCTAAAGCATAGTGCTGGCCTATTTGGCTGTCTGCTCATCTCGCAGCCAGTCGAGCCGCCTATCCAGCCAGTTGTACGTAAGTCGATGCGCCAAGTCGTGGTTACTCTTGAGTTGGCACACTTGACCGTCCCGACGAGCATGTTAAACAGCTTGACTGCCGACCCGCCAAGTCCAAGTTGTGTGATGGACAGTTGCACTTTTACTGCGCGCGATCCGTGGCTCTCTCAATGCACTCATACACACTCATATGGTCATATACTCGACAGTCATACGTAGCTGTCATAAATGTCTGTAATCTGTTGCTAGTTGTTAGCCTTTTGGCTGTTGCTTGAAGTTTTTTTGCTACTTTGTTGCCTCTTCGCTGTCGTTGCTGTTGTTGCTGTTGCTGGCAAAACATAAATTATATAGTATGACATATTGCGGAAGTGATCGTGACGATGCCATGCGACCGCCACTAACAACAAAAAACTTGTAGAACGCTCAATGACACAGCTACGGACGGACGAGCCAAGTAATAACAGAAAAAAGCGTTTTGAGCACAATTTTACCACACATTTTTATACCCTCCACAGGGTATTTTAAAAACAAGTTCTACAGTGTTTGAAGTAACGATATAAACACAAACAAACTGTTTGATTAAAATCTAGTCTTTGTATGGACAATTTTCTGATTTAAGGAGCTATTTTCGCAAAACTTGGCAGGGATAGTTAACCAAGTCAACGGTATAATATCCGAAGAATTTATTTATATCGGATCTCTATGGCATATAGCTGCCATACAAATTGACCGATCAAAATCAAGATGAAGATGTTTTAATTCCCTTTCAATGCATGAAGGGTATTATAGCTTCGTTGCAGCCGAAGTCAACGATTTTTCCTGTCTTATTTAAAAAAGCTTAGGAACAAGTTCGCGCCGGTAGTGCGCCAGCTGTTAACATGTTTACAAAAACATCTACATATAATAAATGCGGTCAGCTCTAATACTCCATGTATGAGCTGTCGAGCGTAAGTAGGTTAAAAGGATATCGATTTTATATATGTATATTCATATAACTGCATACATATATGTATACGCCCATGTAGTTACAGTGTTAATTATTACACGGAAGTTTGTGTTTGAAACGAACCACGGAAAAGTGAGAATATATGTATGTAGTCTGAAGAAGTCATACCGCAGCTCTCAACTTATATTTTTAATTTGTAATACTTTTTTTTTCAAATGAAAGCTCACAGTTAAATTTCATAAAACCGAAAGCTTAATGAAAGCTTTACAAGAGCTTAATGAAAGCTCTTTTTCAGCTTGTTTCTTCAAATCGATGAGAATGTTTCAAAATTGTAGCTGTTACCAAAATTTTGAAACCGCAGGCGAAAGCTTCCAAAAAAGCTCTTTAATTTCCCCAATTACTATTACAAGTCAAAAAGCAAAAAAGTCAATAGAGAACTGCTTAGAAACTTTCAGTTAGCAAAGCTTAGTTAAAATATTTGATATAAAAGCTTTTTCGAAGCTTCAGAAAGCTGTAGAAAATTAATTAAATTTTGTGTGTAAGCTTTGTTAATCATTTTCTGCATAAGAAACATCAAGTCAATATTGAAACATACTGGAAACCAAAACTGCACAACAAAGCATATTTAACTAACGGGTGATTTTTTTGAGGTTAGGATTTTCATGCATTAGTATTTGACAGATCACGTGGGATTTCAGACATGGTGTCAAAGAGAAAGATGCTCAGTATGCTTTGACATTTCATCATGAATAGACTTACTAACGAGCAACGCTTGCAAATCATTGAATTTTATTACCAAAATCAGTGTTCGGTTCGAAATGTGTTTCGCGCTTTATTTTGTTCAGCGATGAGGCTCATTTCTGGTTGAATGGCTACGTAAATAAGCAAAATTGCCGCATTTGGGGTGAAGAGCAACCAGAAGCCGTTCAAGAACTGCCCATGCATCCCGAAAAATGCACTGTTTGGTGTGGTTTGTACGCTGGTGGAATCATTGGACCGTATTTTTTCAAAGATGCTGTTGGACGCAACGTTACGGTGAATGGCGATCGCTATCGTTCGATGCTAACAAACTTTTTGTTGCCAAAAATGGAAGAACTGAACTTGGTTGACATGTGGTTTCAACAAGATGGCGCTACATGCCACACAGCTCGCGATTCTATGGCCATTTTGAGGGAAAACTTCGGACAACAATTCATCTCAAGAAATGGACCCGTAAGTTGGCCACCAAGATCATGCGATTTAACGCCTTTAGACTATTTTTTGTGGGGCTACGTCAAGTCTAAAGTCTACAGAAATAAGCCAGCAACTATTCCAGCTTTGGAAGACAACATTTCCGAAGAAATTCGGGCTATTCCGGCCGAAATGCTCGAAAAAGTTGCCCAAAATTGGACTTTCCGAATGGACCACCTAAGACGCAGCCGCGGTCAACATTTAAATGAAATTATCTTCAAAAAGTAAATGTCATGAACCAATCTAACGTTTCAAATAAAGAACCGATGAGATTTTGCAAATTTTATGCGTTTTTTTTTAAAAAAAAGTTATCAAGCTCTTAAAAAATCACCCTTTATTATTCAGTCTACAACTTTTAATTTGCTAATCAAAAACACTTGTAGGGTGATTTTGTAAATCCAAACTTGTATTAAAAACTGGTATACATATATATTTTTTATAACTATTATTATTATTAAGAAAAAATCAAATCAAAAACTTATTCGAAGCATCCGTGCAGCTTTTAGGGAGCTTTCATTCTTATTCGAAGCTTATGAGAATGGTTTAGGAAGCTTTCATTCGTTGCAACGACTTTCGTCAAGAGAATCACAAAGCAATAATAGTTATACTCCAACACGCAATATTTCTGAAAGCATTTTTAAAACAGTTACGATAAAAAAAAGTTTTTTTTTTTGCATAATTTCCACTGGGTGCTCTCTAAATATTTCTCAGAGCAGTAAATGTGATACAGAAACGATTTGGTGAAAGCTCTTGTGCATCTTCTCTTGATTTAACATATCGAATTATGAAAATAAAATATCCAAAGAAGTTTATTCGTTTCTATATTAAAAGCTTTTTAATTATAAAACAAATACACTTTATATTTTTGTGGAATTTTCGCTGTCTGAAAGCGAAATATTCTTCAAAAAAGTAGTTGAAGTGAGTTAGAAATCATTTAATGAAAGCTTTTTCTGCTGCTTTAAGCTTATCGAAATGGCCAAAAAAGTTTCTTCGCTTCTATTTTGAAAGCTTTTTATTCTAAATCCAACAAACTTCTGTTGCTATTTTTTCTTAAAATATAAAGATACAACTTTTTCATCAACCTTATTGACATTTTCGCATAACTCAATTCACTGTAGATGACGCTTTGTACTCTATCCGTTAACAATATTTTTCCAAGAGCAACTTTTTCCTGCATTTCGCATTGACAAACACGTTTGACACACTGACATGCTAATTTCCACCAACAGTTGCTAAAACAACAACAACAACAATGTCATGCGTATGTGAAATTTTTAAAGCCAGATGTCATATACGCATGTTCGATCAACCAACTGACAACCGCCTATGTTTTTGTCGTCGCTCAGCTTGTTACAGCAGATCCACTAGCGTTCCACTGCCCGCGCGATTGTCATGTGTCTGATTGTCTGTCCGTTTGTCTAGCTGTTCATGGCGCAAAGATCGCTAAGCTGACAAATTGACATTTTGGTCAAATTGAAATGAATTGACAACCGAAATGAAAATGAATTAAGACGAAAATCAACTATTGCACTAACGTTGTAAGCGCAGCGCGGCCGCCACATGCGCAGTTGAGGCACAACTGGTGGCGGTACAACTGTGTTTGTGGCTGGGGTGCTTTTTTAGAGCGCTGTATTCAACTTTTTTTTGCGCTTTGCTTTGCGCTTTTACTTTCATTTGTGGTGTGATCGCGCTTTTAGAGCGGGAATATCGTGCGCTGAATTCGCAAAAAGAGGGTTGGACCCGGTATCAGCAGTTACTTAATGAATAAATAAATTCAATTTAAGCATTTTTATTCAGTTTTAGCGCGCTGCATTGGCTTTACGCTTGATTAAGCCGCCATCGGCTGCGAACTTGCCACAATTATTCTGAGCGAAATGTGTCTGCTCATGCTGTCCCCTCGATCGCTTCAAACAGACTGATACTTTTCGGGCTTTTATATGTGTGAATTTTCAATTAAAAATCTATAGGATAGTCAGCGGTTGTAGTGAATAATAAATAAAACAACAATCACTTAAATAATAGCGTCGTCATTCGCTGGCGTCATCTGAGCGATTTGTAATTAATCGCAATTAGTTGAATTAATAGTTGACATTTTGAACTCAACTACAGTTGAAGCTACATATGTATGTATGTACTAAATTTTATTGGAGTTAATTGCATACTGATTGCGAAAGCTTTATTAGATCAGGAGTAATTCAAGCAATGAGGAAGTTTATCAGTATTTTTTTTTATACATTGGCTTCATTGACTGAATTAGTCGTCGTTGATTCGGGAAAGAACGTATTATACATATATACAAGTATATTAGTTTACAAACTTTATTATGCTTAAGTGAAAGCTACATGAAAGCTACATGAAAGCTTCATTCTATATACTTCCCATTAAGTTTTCGTAGAAGGTCCGCTTATACTCAAAAATATCTTTGAAACTTTCAGTCCTAAACTTGTGAGCTTAAAGCTCTCTGAAAATTTTAAGTTCGCCATTTTATATACTTTCTATAGAAAGTCCACATGTACTAAAATATATCTTTTAATTTATGAGTCGTAAACTTATGAGCTTAAAGCTCTCTGAAAATTTTGAGCTCGCGCTCCTTTTATACTATAATGTTTTTCATAGAAGGTCTGCATGTACTCAAGTATAAATATTCGTACCAGACAACAAGTCATGAGCTTAAAGCTTTCAGAAAATATTAAGCTCGAGCTCCTTGTTTTTATACTATAAGGTTTTTCGTATAAGATCCGCATATACTAAATTATGTAATTCTCTTTACTTGTATGAGTGATAAAATTATGAGTTTAAAGCTGTTTAAAGTTTAAAGCTTGCACTCCAGGCTTGTTTCTAAAATTGACTCCATTGTAAAAGATGCTCATGTACTCATATCTCTTTATATATCTTTCAAGATGTTTCAATCAAATTAGAGTCGTTGAAGATTGAACTGACATAAGGGTAGCTTAAAGCTCTTCGAAAGCTTAGAGCTTATTTCATTTTTGCACTAAACGCCAAACTTTTTGAATATTTTACGGCTTGCAAGTTTCCTCAAAGCTTTCAAGTATTTTCAAAGCCCCTAATTAGGCAACACAATAGAGATACACAACATGAGAATGAACCTCCAACCAACATATTGCCGCCACATTTTACATCATTACATGCATCCTGCAGCAACTTTGGCATTACAACGAAATTGTTTCGAAAATGTTGGAATTTATGAATGAAACGCCAAACAAGCGTGGAATGCGTTTACAACACAGGCCGTTGGAGGCTGGAGGCTGTTGCAACGGCGGCAGCAACTAACAGCACATAGATGCGCCACTTTTGGCTCGTTAACATGGCCAAAAGGCAGCGGGCAGCACATTGTGGCAACAACAACAACAGCAACAACAAAAATTGATGATAACCGAAACAAAACACATACTAAGCAGCGTTGCTATGCATACCAAGCAGCTGCGAATGTCGCTCAATGGCGGCGGCAACAGCCCACTTTCCGTTCGCTGCCATTTAGCGGTTTCTTTCACGCCGCGACTTTTGCTCACTTCCTTCATGAGTAGTGAGGTTTGAAGCCTTCGTAAGTAAGTTGCTTGCTGTGTACTATTGTTGTTGTTGTGTTTTAGTGTTGTTGTATTGTTGTTGTTGTGGTTTTGTTGTTCGTTTTGCGTTATATAGTTGTTGTGGCTCGGCGTAGCGCTGCATCTCAGCACTGTACCGCCTCTCGGAAGGTTCTCTAAGACACAACCAGCGTACAGACTGGGCCATAAATTTATTAACAACCTTTCGTGCTCGTAATTTTTGTTGTTGTTTGTCTTTTAATGGATATTCTATGCTTGTCGCTCGAGCCAAAGATGCTTACCATAAATGTCTACAAATGTGAAAGCCACAAAATTCCAGTCTATTTAGAATTTGTGCATTTTTCAGACTGTGGGCCGGTAGCGCGAAGCCTTCTTGAGAATATATCAATATACAATATACTTGTATATATGTATATGTATGTACATATGTATATTTGTGTATATAAATGAATGTGTATTTATATATATATATACATGTGGCATGTGTGAAAGTCTCTTTTGGGCGTTGCCCCGAGCTCAAGCGGTAAGCTGTTAGACGCTTAGGCATGCCATGTTGTTGCTAGCCATTTGCTGTTTTTGTTGTTGTTGGCAACTTCCTTTTCGTGTTTGGTAAAAATCGAAATACATTTTTATAGTTTTTCTTAGCGATTTTTTCCCCTCGATTTTTTTACAATACATTTTCTTTATGCGCTTTTTATGGTGCTGTGGCAACTTTGCTGCCTTGCTGGCCTTTTTCTTTGAGCCTTTTTTATTGACGCTCTTTTTATGTTGGGTGTTGTCAATACCTAGTTGTGGTGATAATAAAGTTGTTTCATTTTGCAAATGATTTACAACCGTCCGGCAGACAAGCGGGCGAGCGAGGCGGTGGCAAGGCGTAGAAAACAGTTAGACGATTGGGCGTATGACGTATAAAAAAATGGGCAAATGTAACTGTGTTTATGCTACCTGCCTGTATGTGTGTGGAGAAAATACTTGTTTGAGTGTGTCTAAATTTGCATGTGAACTGTATGGATTTTAGGAAATTTTGCTTTGGTCCCATATGGTGTGAACATTTTGAGGGTTGTGAACTTCGCTTAATACGAGAGTGACTCAGGAAATTTTGAACAACTGATCTGGCAGGAAAATAAGGATTTTTTTTTCAGCACAGTCTAATTATTTCTCAACACTTTTTTTTATGATCATATATTGCCTAAATATCTTGTAGTCTGTTTACCTTACTTTGAGACCGCCAGAACGGAGTAAATATATTCAAAGCAAAGCATTTGTTTTATAACCCAAGCTTATTTAATTTTACCGAGCATTCTATGAGGCATACAGGTAAAGGATTTTTTAGTTGAGATCATTTGGTGCTGAAAATCAGTTTCGAAAAAGTTAGTTTTGGGACTAGTGTGCAATATTTCTCTATTATTAGGTCTTAAAAGCCGTCTTGAGTGAAACTTGGTGACTAAAATCCGCGGCTATATTTAATCACTACATGTATTCGAGAATATTACCTACAAGATCCACATTACCACACAAGAACTGAAGTTCCCATAAACCCATTAATAGTTTCTCATTAGTTTTTATAAAAAATTAGTATCTAAAATCAGAAGATTCAGTGGAAATAATTTTACTTGTTCAATCTTTAGGGCGACTAAGGCCAGCAAAAAAAAACGAATTTTCAACCCGGTGCGTTGGCGGTGTCTATACCAATAAAGAAGAAGAACACATAAAGTCAGTTATCTGAAGTTAGGTTAGGTCGAAGGGCTCATCCCCGCACCCATAGTAACACAAAATTCCATTTGGGAAGCTCCAAACACTTCTACCAATTTTCCAATCATTTGACCTTACTTTAGATTTGTTTAGGCGGCTAATAAGAACTCAAGCCTTCTAGGTTCTCTGAAGGTTTAGGTTTATCTAATTAGATGTTTCAACCTTAATCTCGCGGAAGCTGGAGAGTTAAGGAGAGGATGTTTAAATGATTCTATCCCACCTTTCTTCATACTATTTCTATTCAACAAGATATGTACAAAGTGCTTTAGCGATCCACTTTCGATCAGAAGGATATTGTAGCCGCAAAAATCTGAGTTTGGTCAGCGCTTGCCAATCCAAGGAGATCCATAGAACCAACGTCAGAGCACAAGTGGACATCGGGCTACCACTCATTCTCCAATCTCAAGAATTTGAGACAAATTTGTCTCTCCAATAAACTCAGGGACTTGCAGTTTCTAGCCATTCCTCGGTGATCAGGCAACCAAACAAGTAATACCATCCTACTGATAAAGAGATCAAGCACTCTTCAATTTCATAGACTTGAGCACAATATCAGAATATAAACCACTCTGAAATAAGCTGCACTTCCAAAGTAAGCTGCAGGTCTACTGGACCTTGTGGTAGTCTTAGCTTTGCAAACAAAATTTTACATTTCAATATTTTATTTTATGGCTTATTGAAATACCCTTAATGCCAAAAAAAATAGTCCGAGCTTTTTGAAGCATCCTTTTTGCGAAAAAAACTTAATCCGAGCTTATTGACACACCCTTTATGCTTTTATGGTAATTAAGTTTTTTTTGAAATATTTGATAAACATCCTTAGAAGTTTGAGCAGAACCATGCTTTTAAGTAAAAGCTTGAATACCGTTATGACTCAAGAAAAATAACAACAACAACAACAACAAATTTTTTTTTTAATATCTTTTGTACTTTCCACTTGGAACAAAAGCAGGTTCACCACCTATGGCACACTCGGCAACAACAACAACAACTCCTACAAACACTAGGTCAATGAAATGCTTTGAGATAACGGTGTCGAAGATTGCGATGCTGTTGCTACAACTGTTGCATGCATAAATTCGAGTAAAAGTTTAAATGGTTTCTTCTTTTTCGTTTGATTGCTTGCTGGAAGCGTTTAATGTCATAACTTTGAATGTTATTGTTGTTGTTGCTGCCGCGCAACACAGGTAGCCGGCGCAACGATTGTGTCCCGCTTGTTTGCAACTACGGTTGACAGTGGCGCTGGCGCTTGCAAGACAGCAATATATAATATATCAGTACAACGACACTAACAACAACAAAAGTCACAACATTGCAACAGCGCGGGGCATCGCGCAATGCGTATCGCCGTTCGCGATTTTATCAAATGGCGCAAATCTTCGCCAGCACAGCCAGCAACACGCGTCACTGCGGTTATATACGGATGTTTATATGTGTATATATATGTATGTATATGTGTTTGTATATTCGTGTCTGTATGTCTTCATTTATATATGTATATTTGTTGGTAAATAATTTATGCAGGTCGAATATGTGTATACGTTTGTACGCGAAGCGGCGCGCAAAAGCCCAAACAACTCACAAGCGCATAAAGAAAACAGTAAAAATAATGTATACAACAACAAAAAAACTGTAAGCAACTTTCTGTTTGAAAAAAAAAATTAAAATTTGATTTATGATCTTGTCTCCGAAGTTGTTCATCAACAGTGCGGCAATAACAGCGGTTACTAAATATGATCACAATAAGCAACAGCGCAGACTCAAAGCAAAAGCGCCAAAAACAACAAAAACCAAATAACGCCGTCGAATTGAACAAGCGCGCTTGAATGAGTTTTCGCGCCGCTTTTTTAAGCTTTGTATTTAGGAAGCGCGCGCTGCAGGCGCACAATTGTAGAGAGTTACTATCCGTTGTTGTTGTAGCACGTCAAATTCCGCTAGCCTTCAAATATACCTGTGCTGTTGTCTTTTAATAGTCACTGCTTATTTTGTCACGCTGCGCGCGGTAAGCGGAAGCGCTGCAGTTGACTGATTCACTCACGGCTTCGACAAGTGAGACGCGCGCTACCGCATGCCTCCACGCGCATGCGCCATATAGCCTACAAACTCATAAATACACGACATGTTGTCACATATGTATATGTATGTTGGCAAAATTTGACTAGCCACTTTAAGCATTGCGCTGCCCTTTTGACCCAGACGCTGACAAAGCGCATGTGATCATTCATAAATATCCGTTTTCTAGCGCCTGCGTTCGCAACGCGCTTGTCCACGCGGCTAACCTAACCTCGCTTCTTGCTGATATTTCATTGTGTTTGTTGTTGCTATTTCGTAAAACAACATTTGCTTTTGCTACTGCTTCGATGGCAACGCTTCTAGCCGCTCGCCTGCTGCGTCGCCGCAGAGATCATGTTTTCTGTCAGATATTACCAGATCTTTATCAGCGCTGAAAATGCGCGCGCTTGCTGCCCAGGCAGTTTTTCAAGTTCGCTTGCTTTTTACAATATTTTTAATATTTTATTTAAATTCGGTTTTTTTTACAAAATCTTTGATGTCTTCTTTTACTGCCTTTTTGCTAATGCTTGGTTTGTTGTAGTGGTTATTCCTGTTCGTCTTTTATTTCTTTGGAAAGTTAGATGACGCACTGTCGATAACCCAATTCTTGTAGACAAGCGATTTGTTTTAAATATGTCAGCGCGCGTTTATGTAGCATGAGGTATATAGTAAGTAATATATACAATATGTAGTAGTATTAATATGAGTATAATCTGAATATATTCACGCACATAAAAGAGAACTAGCTACCTCGTCTATATACTATACATACTCGTATATTATATAATAGGGTATCGACTGTAGCTAGATTTTATATTTACTATTATTTTTTTTAATTATTTTATATTAATTTTTTATTAAGGAAATATGTATGTATTTAAATAAATCAATATTTTTTAATCATTATCATTTTTGCTTTTTCTAATGTTTGTATGGTCCTTAAAACCCCCCAAATTTCTGTTGCGGTTTTGTGCTTATTTTGTAGTATTCAAAGTTTTTTTTTTAATTTTAAACCTCCAGCAAACAAATAAGCATTAACATTAATATTAGCACAACCTGGAGCTCTCTTCCTCTCTCATTTTTTGATGCTACATAGCTATTGTAAGACCAATTCTGCTCCACGGTGCAATAGTATGGTTTACAGCCATACGGAAATCCACGTACTAAAAGCCAATGGAAAGGGTTCAGAGGCTCGCTGCGCTGAGCATAATGGGAGCTTTAAGAACAACTCAAACGGCAGCTCTTGTAGTGGTAATAAACCTGCCTTATAGAACTATTTTCTAAAACTGCACAGCAAAATCGGCGGGATGACTACTGACCTGGCTGCAGGAAGTTTTACATATGGAACCTTCGGGCAAAGCTCGGTGGGTAATGCCGGCAAATACCGACTTCAAAGAAAGTTCAAAGTAAACATAAAAAAAGATGATTGGCGTAAAGGTATGTTAGCCATGCGCAACAATCTAAACATTTATACGGATGGCTCGAAAATGGATGAAGGAGTTGGTGCGAAGATATACTGTCTAGTACTTGGGGCTGACAAATCGACAAGACTGCAGAGAATGTCTAGAGCAAGGCACCAGAAAAACCACGGAGGAGTCCTATCATTTTGATTAATACAAAGCCATGAATAAAAAAATAATTGTTGTTGTAAAGTTGCAAAAATATATTTGTTATAGAATTAAAAAAATATTTTTGTTATTTTTAAATTTTTTTCATTTTTATTTGAAAATAATATTTTTAAAATTAATTAAAACATCATTATATCTTTACTTTTTATTTTTACTTTTACTCTACTTTCAGATATCCGGTGAGTCAGCTTTATTTTAAAACGTGTTAATATGTATATTTATTGTTCCGTATTACCAATATTACCAATGAGCCAAGGTAAGTTAATTCAATTTAAGTTAAAACGAAAGCGCTATTTGACAATTAGGCACAAGGTGCTACAAATTATACATAAATCATCTCTTAGAAAAGATAAGAAATTTTCGATTTTGTGCTTTGAAAATTATTGCAGCACTTTCCTCATTTTGCTTGTAATTATAGCAGGAAAAAAACTGGGGAGAACAAGAACAATAGACTTAAGCAACAAACTCGATTTCCCCAGTGTGAAGAATATGTGTGAAAACCGACTGAATCA
This sequence comes from Bactrocera dorsalis, assembly GCF_023373825.1. Taxonomy (NCBI): domain Eukaryota; kingdom Metazoa; phylum Arthropoda; class Insecta; order Diptera; family Tephritidae; genus Bactrocera; species Bactrocera dorsalis. Next base: position 71,143,467 of record NC_064305.1, read on the forward strand.
AACCGATTTCGCGCAGAAACGTTCGTTTTAAGCACAATACGTACCGAAACTAGATTATACAATATATCAGCTGCAATAACTGAGAACATACGAAAAATAAATCATATGCCGTATTCATAGAAAAACTAAACTTCGGGATATAGCAGGCGAAGATAAAATCCTCATTTAAATAAAAATATATTTTAAGTGAATTAGGTCAGCTTATATTTTAAAATGGAAGGATACACTTTTCAAAAATGATTTTTTTCTAGTTTTGACCCCTTACTGTATTAGAGAAAAAATAATCATATTAAAATTATTGCATATTAAGCATGCCTCGCAAAGACTACGCTGCCTCCAACTAACTAGATGTGGTTATGCATACAAACAAACCTTCAAATGATTTATAAATTTGTATTTCCTTCTGCATGCCATTCTTTTACATTTTCAATAAAGCACCGCAAACACACAGCGCGCAAAGGAAGCTCAAGCAAAATAAAAACTAAAACAACAAAAACAAAGATTTCCAAATAAAAACGTTAAAGGCTGTTTTTGGCGACGCCTACATTGCGGCTCTTGCCACAATAAACCAGCGCAAAACAGGGAATAAGCAAAAACGCAAAGAAAACTCAGAAACGAGGAGTAAACCTTTAAGAAAACCCTCAAAGGCTTCAAGGCCAAAAAGTGTGCTTACCGCTAACCAACGCTGTATATGAATGTGCGTGTACCACTACAGACTGCTGATTGACTTGCGGCCAAATACAAACATACAACAGCAACATTCACTGCTTTCTTGGTGCAAGCAGCGATGCGGCGATGTTGCTACGATTTTTTCAATATAATTCTTTTTTTATTTTAGTGCTCTTTTTCAATTTTTTTATTTTATATATATTTTTTTTTTTAATTTTTTTTTTGTTTTTGTTGGTTTTTATTTTAATTTTTTTGAGACTTGTGCCGCCCCGCAACCAACAAGGCAGACAAAACCTTTGCTATAATCTCGAAAGCTTTGCAGTAACTCCGTTTAGTGGGTGAGACCAGCGTGTAGCAGTAAAAAAAATTAATGTTAACAACAAAACCAACCACACCACAGTCTGTCTGCGAAAGATCGTTAAGTTATTGCCACACAAGATAAACACATTTACGCTTTAAATACCCTAAAGTACTCATATTTGGTATGCAATAAGTTGCCACCTAAATTGTTGTTGCTGCTATTGTTGGTATTGCTACAACTTGGGCTTATTTTTGTAGCGCGCGCCAAAAAGGAAAATCTATTAGCGCAACACAAAGGCAGACCACGGCGCAATGGTGAAAGATTTCTCGTGTAAAAAAAACAAAAACAAAAAATATTGCTGGAAGAAAAAGAAGAACCTGCCGCGCACACTCAACGCTTGCAGCCACAAATAGTTATGGGTTAAGGTAACAATAAGTGCAACCGGCAGCAATGTGCAACATTTGCTGCCAAATACTAAACGATTAGACGATTGCTTGATTACCGATGATGGGCTGGCACAATACAAGAAAATGAAAAACAACAACAACAAATATATCGAATGCATGGCAACAAGGCAGCGGCGCATTACTTGTGGCATTGTGGCAGTACAAATGTGTGCTTGAATGAACCAAATGAACGGCATTGATTTTATGGACTACTATTGCGCATGCGTGCGTGTAGAGACGCTCGAAGCTCTGTGTGTGTGCGCCTGTGCGCAAGGTTAGCCCACATTGAATTCAAGTTGAAGTTGAACGCGGCACGTCTTTGCCCTGAGCCATCGCTGCTGCGTCCGCATAGAGGCAGTGAGGTTAGCAGAGCTTTGCGCATGCGTAGCACTGCGTCCATAAGGCACGTTGGTTAGTCATGCGCAGCATAATTGTAATAGCGCTGCTGTTCCGTGCTCAATAGCGGCTTTTTTTATTACAATTTCGTTTAAGTTGCTATTGTTGTTTTTATTGTTGGCTGCTGCTTCTTGGCGCAGCCGTTCAATTACTAATGTTGACGTGTTAAATAGTTTGTCCAGTGAGTCCGTTTGAACTGTGGCCATTGCTTTGGCACTTCATTTATTTGTTAGTAGTTGTTTTTGTTGTTTTCCGGTTGCCACAAATAGGCGTTAACGCATGCGCAGCGCTTCATTATGCGGCTGGAGGTTAAGCGTGTAAATTTCGACTTCAATTCCAGCTCTATCATGTGCTATGTGTTGGTTGGCGTTGCATTGTGCCTTTGCTGCGAGCTAGCATACTCGCTTTGCATTTTTATCTTGTCATGGTTTTTATTGCTGCTCTTCGATTTTCTCGTTGCGCTTGCAGTTTGTGCATTGCATTCATTTTAATTTGGCAGTTTAATTGATACCTTTCGAGAGGTGTGAAGTGTAGCTGTGGATTGTAGTGATGCATTCTGTTTATATATGTGTGTGTGCATATATGTATATATATGTACATGTGGGAATGCGAAATAATGATTTCATATGGTTTTATTTCTCAATTCTCAATAAAGTTATCAATGAAGTCATTATAGAATTTAGTTATTCAATTACGGCCAGTTTTTTATAACTTCGGGGCAAAGAAGGAAATAAAAAAGCAATAAGAAAAAACTATGTTCAGAATTTTGGCTGCATCGAAGTTATTTTAACCTCCACAAGTGAATTTTTATAACAAAAAGGTATATCAAATATTCTGTATCTTGATATTGATCGTTCAGTTTGTATGACAGCTATATGCTATAGTGCTCCGATCTGAACCATATCTTTGGAGATTATACCTTTGTCTTGGAGAACAATGCATGCCAAATTTCCTGACGATATCTCGTCAAATACAAAAGTTTTCCATACAAGAGAAGCAATTTTGTTGGTCAGTATGGTAGTCATATGCTATACTAGTTCGATCTGAAAATTTTATTCGGAGATTGTACCGTTGCTTTTAGCAATTAACCATGCTCAATCCCATAAAGATATTTCGACGAATGAGAAAGTTTTCTTAACAAGCCCTTGATTCCGACCGTTCAGTTTTTATGGTAACCATACGCTATAGTCATTAGATCTGAACAATTTCTTGAGAAACTACACCGGATGTTGGGAAAATAA